>NC_091119.1:72507891-72735391 GCF_040183065.1 Periplaneta americana
TGTACACTCCTCAGGCAATCATACGAGGACATGTACAGAGGTACTAAAGCTCAGTACAGAAGAGTCATATATGAAGCTAAAGTAAAGAGCTGGAAAGATTTTTGTACAATACAGACAGCTCAAAATCCCTGGTCTAATATTTATAAACTATGTAGAAATCCCGAAAATCTTAATAAAACACTTCACACCGTACAGACCGATCAAGGCTAAACAAAAACTGCTGCTGAATCTGCTACTGCGTTAAGAGAAATCTTCTTCCCTTCAGACACAGTCGATAATCCCGCTCAACATATCATAAGACAAAATACCACCGCTCCTCCAAATACTGCAGATGATGTATTATTTCACGAGAAGGAAGTGGAACGTATTATCTTAGCACTCAATGACAAGAAAGCATCGGGAATGGATGCAATCTCTGCTAACATAGTGAAACATTTGCATGATACAAATCCGACTCTCCTTGTGAACATTTACAACAAGTGCCTACAATTAGGAACTTTTCCGGACTGTTGGAAGACAGCAGTAGTTAGAGTTATACGTAAACCAAACGGTACAAACAAACAAAGTGCAAACAATTTTAGGCCTATTAGCCTATTGCCAGTTCTCGGTAAAATCCTGGAGAAGCTTTTAATCGACAGAATAATGTATAATCTATATAACACGAATCGTCTTAGTAGTAAGCAGTTTGGCTTTACACCACAGAAGTCAGCTGAAGATGCAGTATCTCTTACGGTGAACTGGATGAAAGACATCTTTTCGCATAAAATGATAGGTTTACTGGTTTCACTAGATGTGCCAGGAGCTTTCAATCATGCTTGATGGCCTAAAATACTACACCAACTCAAGGAGAAAAGCTGCCCCAAAAATCTATATATACTTGTCCAGAATTTCTTGAAAGACCGCAAAGCTCAGCTAACCATATCTGATGCAACAGTCACAAAAATATTGACAAAAGGATGTCCGCAGGGCTCAGTTTGTAGTCTGCATTTGCAGACGATGCCCTACTTTTTGTCAAATCTAAATGTATAAACAGTCTTATAACCTCAGAAAACACTGTCTTAAAAACAATCTCCAAATGGGGAGCAGAAAACAAACTGAAATTTAATCCAAGTAAGAGTAAAGCAATGCTAACCACTAGAAGACATAAGGTAGCAGCCGCATTTCCACTCATAATGGAAGGAGAAAATATTCCATTCGTCGACACACTGAACTATCTAGGAGTTATTCTTGACAAAAAGCTGACATTTAGACCGCATCTCGAGTATGTGGCAACAAAAGCAAGCAAGCTTCTTCGAGGTTTGTCTACTGCCACCAGGCCCACGTGGGGGCTTAATTCCGATATTCTGAAAATAATATACCGAGGAGCAGTAAAGCCATTAATTCTTTATTGTGTATCGGCATTCCAGGGAGATCTGCATAAGAAATATGCCCAGAATAAACTCTTAAAGATCCAAAGAGAATATGTTCTACGAATCTGCAGAGCATACCGCACAATATCAACAGATGCGGCTCTAGTCATTGCTGGTATAGAGCCACTTCACTTGATCGGACTCTACAAAGCAGGAATAAGCGACATAAAACGGAATCGGAAGACAACATTTCAAGAATTATCCTTTGATCCACAATACACATCACATTTTCTGGCCGCAGGACATCCGGGACTACAGCACGACCGCTATCAATCTCACAACTGTAGCGATATCCATACGTATGAAATTTACACAGATGGGTCAAGAATTAACGAATGCGTTGGCTGTGCATTTGTCATCTATTGTGAGGGCATAGAAGTCCATACAAAACTCATCCGTCTATCTCCCACCAACACAGTTTTTCAAGCGGAACTCTACGCTATCAAGGAAGCGGTGAAATGGTGCGCAGAACATGATCATAGTGCTCACATCTACAGTGACTCTCAGGCAGCAATCCATGCAGTAGACAATAAATATATATTGGATCCCCTCACAATTGAAATAAGAAATAACATCAGGAATACAACGCATGTCTGTGTAAGTTGGGTTCGTGGACATGCTGGAACAACTGGAAACGAGCGTGCTGATGTGTTGGCGAAACAGGCTGCCGCTTCGGATCTGGAATATATGTACACAAAATGCCCTATGTCTTATGTGAAGAAGCGTTTAAAAGAACGTGTAATTAATCAATGGAATGATTACTGGGTTCGCAGCACAGAGGGAGCTTTAACTAGGGAATTATACTTCCCTACCATATACGATAGACTAAATTCTAAGTTAATACAACCAAACTTTGTTCTTACTCAGTTCTTATCTGGACATGGCAAGTTTGGTAGCTATTTCGAAAGATTCAAGATAGAAACAGAAGGTGGAAATGTTTGTGCATGTGATGACTCCCTGCAAACAGTCCAACATTTGTTATTTGAGTGTCACAAATTTAAACTCCAACGTCTTGAACTAGTTTTTCGATTAGACAGGTGCGACACCAAGTACTCCCCACCAATACAAGTGTTCCGAAATAAATGCTGTTATCAAGATTTTATGAGATATGTAAATTACGTTCACAAAAGTTGTAATCTGAACACATGATAAAATTTGTATATATCCACTGAATTATTATTTTTTTTTCTATAGTTTTTTTTGGTCTTGGCGCCACTTGTTGTTTCCTGTGAGGGTGTGTTCCTGTGGTATAGTGTAGAGTCAAAGAGTGTATGTGTTTTGAAGTTGAGTTGTATGTTGAGAATTTCGTTGGGGTGTGTTTTTGTGTGTCTGTATATTTCATATTGTTCTACTGTGTTAGTTTCTGGCGTTTTTGGTTGGATGTGTAGTATTTCCATGTCTGTGTTGATGTCTCTGTGGGTGTGGTTAGCATTTTGTATGTGTTCTGCATATGTGGAGGTGTTTTGTAATTTTGTTATGGCTGTGATGTGTTCTTTGTAACCTGTTTGAAAAGATCTGCCTGTTTGTCCTATGTAGAAGTTGTTGCAGGTGTTACAGTTGAGTTTGTATACGCCTGTGTGGTTGTATTTGTTTGTTTGTGTTGTTTGTGTGTTGAGATGTTTTTGTAGAGTGTTATTTGTTCTGTATGGGATGTTGTAATTTAATTTATTGAATGTAGGTTGCAATTTTGTGTGTGTTTTTTGTTTTCGTATGTTAGTGTGATGTACTTTTGTGTTCTTGTGTTTGTGATGTATATAATTTAAAAATTGCTTGTGACAACAATGTTTAACGGAAAACTGTGTAACGTCTTCAGAGATTTCAACCCACAGAAATTTAAACTACATTCTAGTGAATATTAGGATTAGATATTTGCTTAGGTTATAATATAGCATACATTTCATGAAACTTATTAATAGAAATATAACATTGTATTTTAGTATTTAATTTCAACTCATTGCATTTCATTCATTCATGTGTATAAATTATAAAACTTTGTACAGATTTGCTGAATATATAGATTTTTTAAATTGTATTAATTTCATAATTGACACGTAAGACTAATTCAATAGGAGACTTCATTAATCTATATCATATTATTATTATTATTATTATTATTATTATTATTATTATTATTATTAGCCTACTATTATGTATTTATAACCCTAACATACCTATCTCAGGTAAAATAGGGTTCTCTGTAAAATTGGAATATAATATACAAGAAAACTTAGTTCAAAGATATTTAAGAATGTATTATGAAACGCATTTAATTTACTATTCATATCTTCATTGACATATGCTGATTTCTAGGTTTCATTTTTTAATTTAGCTTCAAAGTCCTTTAAAGATTCTTCATTTATGATTCTTAACCTAATTTTAGTCTTGTGTGTTGATTCAGCAATGTTATTGCATATTATTATACGGTTGCCAGAAATCGCATCGTCTCTGCCACTCTTTCTTGAACTGAATGTGGTATCCTTCTTTGCAACATTAGGCGCCAGCAAATATTTAAAGTCTGTAGGTGACATTCTGGTAAAATTTTTATAACGTCCACCAACTGTTTTGAACTTCAAGTCAGCCAGAAAATTTGAATCACCACGTTTATTTCTACTTGTATATGATATGTAACTATGTTTGCCACCATTGCCTCTGTTTCCGTTTCTTTTTATACGCAAAATGCAAATAAATATAGGCTGCTGCAACTACGTCCATGATTGAAAGTAGGAGTACCTGAACTGGCGGACGCTGGTAGGTTAGGGCCCAGTTTTACCAAACTTCGTTACAATAACGCTAACAGCATGTTAACTAACATGTTAAAAATTAAACATCCTGTTAGTGTAATAGTGTTTCACCAACCATTTGAGAATGTTTGGTTAGGTAGCATGATGTTAAGAGTAATGTAACAGGAATCAAAGAAGCAGTGATTGTATGAAAGTTTATTGAATGTGCCTTTAGTTGGTGTAGTCATTTGTTTTAGCGGGGAATTGTATTTTTTACATTATGGAAGTATTGGAGACTAACATAATTACAACGGAAATCGAGAAAAAGAAAGTGTAAGGAGCAGTAATTTTACCTCATATGAGAAATATAATTATTTTAGTATATCTAGCAATTATATGAATGTAATTGAACTCAAACGTAGTGATGGAACTTTCATTAGGAAAAAGGAACAAACATGGGTCTCTTTAACCCAATATTTTCAATCGCCATTTGGATGTGAAAACGCAAACTATGAAACAAATCAATGTTATGAAAATATTAAAAGAAATGCTAAGACGGGTCATGCACAAGATACAGTGGAACATTTGAAAACTGACGGTGGTACTTTCACTCTCAAAGTTGATATTTGTACGAAGATTCTTTCAATTATCCAGGATCAAATAGAACCAATAGAAAATGAAAATAATTGTGAAGCTGAATAAGCGTTAACATTATTTTCATACCTTATATATCTAACATATCTTCACACGTTATTAGTCATAATTACATGTGAACTCTTAAATCAGTGAAATAAAGAAATATCGTTTTGAAAATCTGCAATTATATCTGAGTATCAATGGCGAAGCTACATTCATGCAACTGGGTATTCTAAAGTTCATACCTTATATTTTTTTGTAGATAAACTCCAGTCGGCGTGTTTTTCGCTCTGCAAAAATGCCGATGATGCGTTCTTTGAAGATGTCGTCCCTGGAAAGACTGTTTAACAAACCCTTCTCAATAGCCAGAGTACTCAAATTGCTCAGTCTAGAATCTGACATGGAGTTCCTTTAAAATGTCTTAACTCTCTTCAATGCACTCATACTTCGTTCACTCGACTCAGTAGATACAGGGAAGGTGAGAATCAGTCTTATGAGCCGCACTGTTTCTTGATAGATTTTTTCTAAGCCATTGTTCAAAAAATATTTCAGCAACAAACCTGCAGGCAAATGCTTTGCTTGGTCAGAATAAACGTTTGTGAGTTCATTTTGAAGCTGTTCACTGTCAAAGTATGGATACTTTTTTACCAATGCACTCAACTTAAGTGACGGAAACACTGATCTATAAGCAGGGAACTGTTTTTCATCGAGTAATTCAACAAAATTAAAGTTTTTAAGATCTTCTAATCTCGATTCCATCCGTGTCACTATGGTATCAATTATTTCAAAAGCTAGGACTTGTAGTGTCATAAATGATCCTGATCCTGTCTCATTGTTCAGCGCCTTGGCATCTTTGATGCACTCCTCAACAGTTTCCTGATTTCTAAGAGATTTTACATTCGTTATAGCAAGTTTTACTTCATGATTGCAAATGCTGATATTTGATGTACACTTTATTTGCAACACATTGTATAAGTGGTCAATGTAAACAAATATTTTCTGATAAAAACACAACAAGAAAATGAAGGTTGGATCTTCTAATCTTCTTAACTAATCAACAGCGCCATTATAGGAATCTCCATCCCAGTCTTCATCATTGTCAATAATATGAGACATCGCTCTTCTTAGTTCCTGAAAGTGAGCAGTTATAGTTGCTGTAGCTCTAGAGTGATAATTCCAGCGCGTAGTGCTTGCTTGAGGGAGTTTGAAACCTGCCTCTCTTAAAAGCATAGATCTTTTTGAAGATTTACTGAAAAATGTGTGAAAGGCTGTCAAATCATAAACAAAGAGACGAACTTTCTTAATCGTTTTGGCACCATACAAAAGTACCAGATTAAGTCTGTGAGCGTAACAATGAATGAACATTGCATTAGGGCACTGCTGCTTAATTATCGCATTAACACCACCACGAGAGCCTGACATCACTGAAGCACCATCATAAGTTTGACAGATGAGCTTATTTTCAACTTTGCTGTCTTTCATCACATTCAAGATAACAGTTGATAAACCTTCGGCGGTTTTGACATCAAAGAATTCTAAAAACCGTTCTTGTACTGAATCGTTCACACAATAACGAAGTATAACACTTATCTGTGATTTACAAGACACATCTAGTGTTTCATCTGCTTGAACTGACACGAATTCCGCCAAGTCTAATTCCTTCTGAATTGTTTCCTTGACTACTAATGTTGCACATTCAAGTAATTCATTTTGGATTTCACTTGAAGTCCCTTTAAAGCCCGATATGGATTCCAACTTTTCTCTAACAAACTGCTCTTCTTGCGCAAGCATGTCCAATATTTCTAGGTAATTGCCTTTATTTTCTGACTGATCGCTCTCATCGTGTCCACGAAATGCGAGCTCTTGCTTTCCTAAGAAGCAGATGACTTGAATCAGTCTACCAAGATATCGTCTATTGCGATTCACCATTTCGTTGTGCTTGAGACTCAAGAGCCGAGTCGCTTCTGTAGAGCATGCTCTATTCTGAGTTGTCCCAGAAGATGATATCGTTCCCAATTAAGAATATGTTTCTTAGAAATTTGATGTTTTCGTGCTCTACGATGGAAGTTTTTCATACACGCAATCTCAGTTTCACTCCATTCTTTATTATCACCTTCACCACCAAACAGAAGACAAACGTAACAATGCATCATGCCGGTCGTTACACTTGCTGTTAACCATTCATATTGCTCATACCACTGAGACTGAAACTTACGTGACTGATGTTTATCACGCTGTACAATGTTTAGATGAGGTTTTGGTCTTCTCTCTTTCACTGCACATTTCTCTTCATAGGACAACGAAGAAAATGGTCTTGATTTCAGATACACTATTAGATCACTACACTGATCCATGTTTTTAAACTCACAAACAAACATGAAATGAAATACCGCTCTCACTTCACTTCATCGCGTGGTTATTTAAAGACGCTGCTGCTAACCAATACAGTCATGCTCCTGCGTCGAAAAGTGTCATTAGAAAAAGTTCGTTTTCACGGAGTATTCTTTACCAACCGTTAAATGTATTTTCAATTTTCACGTTCGTTTCAGCGAGCCTTTATGGTGATGGTCCTATGCAGGATTGGGTCAAGCAAAGGGACTCGGGTAGACAAGGGAGGAGTATTGACACCAAGGAAAGTATACTCAGTTGCTTAGAAGAAATCGACCTGTAGGCGAGACGCCTCCATTACTTTTAAACTAAAATACAGTAGGTCTACTAAAAGAGGATGAACAAGAAAGATCATTCTTAATGTATAAAAGTTTATGAGGAAATAACCAGAATAGTAAAAAATAAGTAGCAGATGCAAATAAGATGTCTAACAAATGTGAAGTCCACACCTGTGGAGTAACGGTAGCGCGTCTGGCCGCGAAACCTGGTGGCCCGGGTTCGATTCCCGGTCGGGGCAAATTACTTGGTTGAGGTTTTTTCCGGGGTTTTCCCTCAACCCATTATGAGCAAATGCTGGATAACTTTCTGTGCTCGACTCTGCACTCATTTCACCAGCATTATCACCATCTCATTCAGACGCTAAATAACCTAAGATGTTGATAAAGCGTCGTAAAATAATCTATTTAAAAAAATAAGAAAAACAAAGGTGAAGAGGATTTTACCTGAACAAAAATAACATGAAGCTGAAGGATTATCAATGAGTGAATCAGGGAAGAAACGTCAATGCAAAAGACCGCTATTGATATTGACGACTTTGACAAATGGAGATCATAATAATAACAAAATACAATGAAAGCAGTAGTGATAGTGTTGTGGAAAAAATTTCTAACAATAACAATAAACTCACAGTCTGTAACGTTGTATTAGATTTGGTTTTCTTAACTTATCGGCATTATAGGTCTATTTACACGAGTTCTGAGTGTACTTCTACTGTCACGGCGTTTGGCAGGATGGTGTCTGTAGGCGGTTGCAGCTGGTTGGGAGACACTGACAGACTGCAGCTTTGCCAACCGTGGCCGAATTCGGCTAAACGTAGCTTTTAGCAGAATGGTCGTAGTCGAATGGCAAAGTGTAGCCGAATGAGATTCGATCGAATGACCACTTGTGAATACTCGATTTTATTTGTAAACACGTTCTTTTATCAAATTTTATTTTCTCACACTCTAATAGCCATAAGAAGTTTCTCGCTTCCTCAAAAAAATTACGGAAACATAATAGAAAATTTAAGGTAGGACTGAATTCCGGACGCTGCGACCATTATTTATGTCAAGGAAAACTTTATTATTTTCAGTTTTCTTTTCCTGTTATGTGAATTGCGCCCATTATTTAACGGTCAATTCCTGGATTCGTGAATTCGCCGACACTTTTTATTGGTAGTCGTCTATGCAACAAAAATGAACTGGCCCTAAATTAATGAATGACATATCCAACACATCCGCCTTCGAACATTGTAACTATAGCATAGGTTATTACTCTGTGAATGTGTGTTGCTTCATTTTGGTATTTGTAGCTGAATTTCGGGACCTTTGTAGCAGACTCACTAGTATTGAGGTTGGTAACGCTGAATGACACGTCCAGAGCATGTCCAGAGTCTAGGCCAAAGAGTTTGTAATATATAACTAGAGACACCAACGGCGCTAGTTTCGGGTACAAAATTGAACCGCTGTTCGGCCGCCATTAAAGGGAGTTGATGCTTCGCCGGGAATGCAAGCAGTTCATGCTCATTGAGGAGTACGAATAAATATAAGTACACTTGAAGGGAAATAATAACAAAATGGTGAAATACTGCGCAGAAAATAATTGTCCGAACATAGGTAGCTACTATTGTAGGATGCCCAGGAAAGCATGCATATCTTAATATTTGGAAGAATGTTCCAAATGCAGTTCCTCCTTTGAATGTGTTTACAGAATATCGGAATATTTCTTGGATAAAGTTTTTCCTTAAACACATTAATCAGGTTTATAAGGTCGATATCAACATGCATATAAGGGTTAGGTGCCATCACATTACAGTGGATTATAATATCATAGTGCATAAGAAAATCCTCAGACTATATCTGTCTAAAACTGTTTTGTTTCACAATATATGAATTAATCATGCAATTTTCGTTTTGTACAGTATGTACTTCTAGTTTTTGGTTGTATTAAATGCAAAGAAATTAGTGAAAATATAGCTGATGACCTAGCTAGGCCTATTATTACCACTACTACTAGGTCTACTATGACTACTACTAGGCCAACTATTATCACTACTACTAGGTCTTATTACCACTACTACTAACTAGGTCTCACTACTACTAGGCCTACTAATACCAAAACAACTAGGCCAACTATTACCACTACTATTAGGCCTATTATTACCACTACTACTAGGCCTACTATTACCACAAAAACTAGGCCTACTACTACCAATAATACTAGGCCTTCTATTACTACTATTACTGCTACGCCTATTATTACCACTACTACTAGATCTATTATTACTACTACTACTAGACCTATTATTACCACTACTACTAGGCCTACTATTACCACTACTACTAGGCCTACTATTACCACTATTACTAGCCCTATTATTACCACTACTACTAGGTCTACTATTACCACTACTACTAGGCCTACTATTACCGCTACTAATTGTATTAAAAATTCTGTACTGACCTCTAACTTGCTGGTCATCAACTACACAATGAATAGATTGTTTTGTGATAAAATTTATTCTCATATTTTTAATCCGTTTCTAGAATTTTTATGATATATTTCACCACTAAATATTTTCTAAGCCCCATATATCTTCCTGTTCCTTTGCATGAAAAGATTGAAATATAGATCATTTTAAATATTACAGTAAATATCCATTATTATTATTATTATTATTATTATTATTATTATTATTATTATTATTATTATTATTATTATCCTTAAAACAATACTAATAATGCTGAAAATTAATGTTGACATTGCCATTATTCAATATTTCACATACTTATCCCGAGTGTATATGGGTGATTTAATTTATTTTTTAGAATATCGCCAAAGATGAATCATTATAATACTTTAATAAATATAGCGCTCCTCTGCCATTCATGTTTATTTCATCACGACTCATCCTTTGTAAAAGATGTTTAAAACAGTGTCTATCACCAGGCTACATCAATGTATTGTGGTACTGTTTTCGAATTTCGCGCCGCAAACACTCCATTTAATGGCGGATGCTAGCCGATTCAATTTGTGACATTTTTCTTGCCTGCCACTCACGGGTATGTGTCTCTAGTAAGTATTACAAACTCTTTGGTCTAGGCTCTTCCCAGACTTCACAGCACACGGTTTAGCATTAGTGACGCATGCAAGCACTCCGCTTGGCGCATGCGCATATGCTTTCTCTATCAGCTGCAGCGAGCCTGATTTGAAGCAGTCTCCTCATTCAGTGAGTGTATAACTCGTTGGTGAGTAGTCACAATGTAGTTGTGCGCTGGTCCCGCGCCGAGGAGCTGGCGTCAATCCTTCCGTAACTAGAGAGCATAATACCGAAAACTAGAGATTTCTTTTACTTATACCAATGGAAACAGGAAAATGAAAATGCGCTTATTTCTTGAAAATCCCATGGGTATTCTAAGGCTCACAGATTACCCTTCAGCTTCGCTCCTGCTGAGTATTAATACGAAATAATAATAACAGAAATGCTTACATTAATAAACACATATCTTGTCTTTACTGTGGATGCAGTGCTAATATTAATATGAATAATTTTAGTATTTATGAACATATCTATTCTGAATAATTAAAAATGCTGAAGTAGTGATTGCAGCTAATTGTTTTCACTGCAAATATATTTCGATATAATAATGCGGCGTGTAACATATGTTCTCTGGCAGCCATGATTCAAGCTGTAACAGGACGTTAAGGATTTAACTGAGGGAGTATGCTATGTTAATTTAACAGTGGGTTTAACATGATGATAGCAGTAACAACAGTTGATGAAACATCACTTCCGTGAAGTTTGCTGTTAAACTGCCTTAACATAATGTTAAATATTTAACAAGGGTTGGTGCAACCGGGCCTTAGTGTTGCGGACTTCGGCGCGGGTTTAAAAAGTTCATCCCGCAACGTAATAGCGCAACCACCGTGCGTAGCATTGCCCTGGCGCGGGTCGTGGTTGCGCTACGGATTTCGGCGCGCATATCTGTACGAGGCTTTACGAAGGTCTGCCTACAGCAGTTGAAGAAATAAAGTACCTGTAGTATGTGCTCTACAGGGGCGGTTTTTCGGGTGAAGCTCGTGAAGCGGCGCTTCACCTGTTTACTAAGGACAACTTCACTTATTTACAAGTATTTTAATATTTTATTTTATTTCACTTCATTTTTGTCTTTTACGTTCTGCTTTGAGATATGTTCTGCACTTAGGCATTCTGCATTATGGAACACTAGTCCCATTGTCACTACTGGTTGGCGCAGAGTGGGGAAGGGTGAAAATTGCAGCTATATCCCTCTTTCAAAGGTAGAGCTTCTCAGTTTGCGGTTTTGTTTACGGGTAACCATGGCAACGAACCCTTGTAAGATTTCTATAGAGCCTGTTTGCGAGGGTACTTGAATCGCTGACAAAACATTTCTCTTGTAGCTGCAAACATTCTTATAGCCTCCTGGCTTGGCTCTTTTGAAAGGAAAATAACGACACGCGGATACAATGAGATAAAATTCCTTGTCTTTCACAGTGTTCGCACTTCTTTATACCTGTTAATTTCAGTTTGTGAGACGTGTGAATAGAGTGACTGTTATTGTCTTGTTGCTAAAACGATATATTAGAAGATTAAGTTAACTAAGCAGTTATTTATTTTAGTATAGTTTTATAATTATTCTTAAAAGTTGTGACTCAAATATTTTTATTAACAACGAGGAATGTATCCTATAAACGATATAGTGTGTAGCGTGTTACAGACACTATTTTCCCGATGGACTGAAGGCGATGAAAGAGATTTATTGTTACCGGGAAACCACCGGCGTGGCTCAGTCGGTTGAGGCGCTTACCTACCGGTCTGAAGTTGCGTTCGGGCGCGGGTTCTATCCCCGCTTGGGCTGATTACCTGGTTGGGTGTTTTTCGAGGTTTTCCAGACCTGTAAAGTGAATTTCAGATAATCTGTGGAGTATCGTCGGTCTCATCTCGCATCACCAATCTCATCGACGCTAAATAATCTCGTAGTTGATACAGCGTCGTTAAATAACCGACTAAAATAAAAAGAATTGTTAGCGGGGAAACCAATACTTGTTATTAATATATCAGCAAAAGAGCTGAAAAGGAAAGGTGCGAGATTTTACACCAAACATTTTAGACGTGCGTGGTACAGTGAATATCAGTGGCTGTGCGGTAGTTCTTATTTGGAAAAATTGTTTTGTTGGCCCTGTTTGTTAGTTGGAATAAAAAAATCGGCATGGAACTCGGATGGATTTTGTAAAAACAGATTAAGTTTCTGTCAGTTTTTTTTTTTTTTTTTTTTTTTGAAAAGCTAAAGAGAGCGGTGAATTTTCAGGGCGGAAATATGTTAAGCTGTCAGAAGGTGAACTTTTTCAGAAGTACACACACTTATTTTTTAAATATGTGACGTAATTTTTATGCAAGTTAACACAAGATATCAAGACATTGAAGAGCTTCAGTTTTGCTCTTTTGCCAATACTTCAACATTTCTTCAGTATTCGAATATTTTTCCTTCTAATGCTCTTGCCATTCTACAAAAGACTTTCCCAAATTTGTTAAAAGTAAGTCGTTTGAAAACAGAACTAGAACTTCTTTATGCAGATCAAGAGTACCAGAATATTTCCTCTGTTACAAGCACTAAAACGTGTAAGAGAAAACAAAGACGTATTGAAGAAACCTATAGGCTCTTTTCCCTTATTGTGACATTACCGTCAACAAAGCGTTTCAGTGGAGCGAAGTTTTACTGCACTCAACCGCATAAAGACAAATCTTCGCAATTCAATGGCACAAGGGAAATTAACATCATTGACGTGCATCTCCCTTCATAAGGACTTGCTACATGATCTGATTGAGAAGCAGCCATTTCATGACGACATCATTGACAAATTCTCCATTCGTAGAGACAGACGAATCAATTTAATCTACAAAACTAGGTAAGTCGTATATCATGTCCCTCAATAAAATAGCTTCACCAACTTTTCAGGTTGCGAGCCGCCACTGATGCTCTATAATTATATTATTTCTGTCAAAACTAACAATCCTCTTCATATCATATATTAAATACTATACAAGCGTTATTGTGACGAACAAAGTGACAGTTAAAACGGACAGGAATGAAGAAAATGTAGACCTACTATTTACCCTAAAAAAAAAAGTAAAAAGACTTTATTATGTTGAATGTTACTAATCATTCCACTAAATCTTACTTCAAAATGTATGAAATTGGAATCCCAATAATTGTATTATTATTATTATTATTATTATTATTATTATTATTATTATTATTATTATTATTATTATTATTATGGGATATTGTAGCTCTCTTCATTAAATCAAGCATCAGATCTGAAAAACTTGCTGTTTACAATATCGTGCAAACTTGCGTTAATCAGGTTGTTTTTTTTTTTTTCTGTTTTTTAGTGAAGCTTCTTAAGTTTGAAATTATAACTGCATATTTGTCGCATCCTCTGACTGAGGTTCTGGCTGATATGTACATCTATTATCAGGCAGTACATCTCACTTGATAATATGTGTCAGAGGATGAACAATTATTTGTATACATCTGAAGTCTGATTAGTGCAATATGTAGTTAGTCGACGATGTATCCAATGGAGGGAGAAAGGAACTGGCCACACTATCCCATTATCTCCTGGCCTAATTGCCTTCTTGGTATCACAAGTGATGTTCAGACCTGTCTTCAGACAGTTGACTAAACAACAATCTGTCACATTTTATTTTACAAGCCAGATTTTCATTTTTCAAATTCTAATCTCTTCATTCTTTTTCTGTAACTCATCTTCCAGTAATCTCAATCTTTTCTTGGGACTGAGCATACAATTGTGTTCCGCACTAATAGTATCAGGGACGAGTGAACAATTCATAATAACAGTTACATTGTCTGGTTCTGAGAATCCAGTACTTCTTTTCAGAATCCTCATAGGGTGTTTTTCTACCTAAAATAATATTAAGTTATACTACGAAAAAAATCTACTAAATATAATTTTAAATGATGAAGTTCAAGCCAATGAAAATTAGATTTATGTGAATTTAACTAGTTTCAACAATGAACCTATCCGCATAAGATGTTCTGGAAAATTAAAGAGGGATGAAACTGCGTCATCTTCTTTTTTTTTTCACGTAATTTCCAGAAGAAATTTTCTCTGAAATGTTCAGAATACAATTTGTGTTATGATAATTTGTTCGAATAAAATTATCTCTTCTAATGGCAGATAGCCACCGCAATAGTAGTTCTCTTTTTTAGAGGGAAAACTAGAAATAACACACGTATTTTATTACAATGTCTCTATCATATTTAAAAAATATCAGCAACATGTTTGCCGAAATAGTTTTAGTGTAAGCTGACAGAATAATTCAATCTACATAAAAGTCCTATTTCTTGCCTTTAATAATTGAACGTTAAACTATTAGATGCATTTAAAAATCGTTATTTACGCATGAAAAGTGATGCTGTAGCAGTTACAAACCTTACAAAAATGCATCATTATGATAGATTCATCACTTGCACACTGGATACACTCGCAATCACTATCACAACCATCTGTTAAATGAGCAGCGACTAAAGACAGGAACGCGTTCCACAAAATACGCATGCGCGGAAAAGCTTGTGCGGAAGTGACGTCACAAGCAGACGACAAACGCAGCACTGGACAGTACACTACTTTTAACATTTAAATATAAATGATTTGTTGATTGGCAGACTTACTCGTGTTAAATTGTATAAGCTCGTGTCACGATCACGAGCTTATACAATTTAACACGAGTAACTTTTATATATTATTGTAATGTACCGAAGTACATATGATATTTCCATGCAGATATTCTGCGTCATCATACGATGAAAGAGTAATGGAACGGAGAAAAATTCTCTCCGGCGCCGGGATTTGAACCCGGGTTTTCAGCTTTACGTGCTGATGCTTTATCCACTAAGCCACACCGGATACAACTCCGACGCCGGTTAGAATCGTCTCAGATTAAGCTCCAACTCTTGGGTTCCCTCTAGTGGCCGCCCTCTGCACTACGTCATAGATGTCTATGAACGCAGGACCGAAGTCCACACATGTGCTGAGGTGCACTCGATATGAGTGACTAGTTGGCCGGGATCCGACGGAATAAGCGCCGTCTTAAATCACGAAGTGATTCACGCATATCATATATATTGTGAATTTTATTAGTAACAACAATGTACTGTTAATCTTAACTAATATTTACAAAGCACTATTTACAAATCAGAACTACCAGTTCTCAGTTCACAGTTCTTCTATCTCAGTCACTCGAGTTCACAGTATCTCGAACCACAGACCTTCAGAGACAGTTCACTGTACTCGAACTCGGGTCCCTCCAACTGCGGTCCACTGCACTCGAACTCAGGTCCCTCCAACTGCGGTCCACTGCACTCGAACTCAGGCCTTCGGATGTTGACGCAGATGCGGACGCACACTCGAGTCGAACTCCGGCACACAAGTCTGGCTTGCTTGCTCTGGCTTACTCACTGACTTAATAACTGAAAACTGCAAACTGGAAAACTGCTGTCGTTCCTTCGCGTCCGTAATTTATAGCAACAGCGACGTAGCCTCGAAGGCTCCACGCGTCTCTAGAGATGGCACTCCAGAAAAATCCCGAGCCCTCTCCTCTCTACCAGCACCAGATGCGCGCGCACTCCCGCTCCACTCTCTCGCCGCGTTGGCCCTTTTCCCCTCTCCGCCGCGCGCCATCCCAAGTGCTCCGCGCGATCTTCTCTCTTGCGGGACGCTGGTCGTGAGTTCGAATCTCACGTCGCTGTCACAATATTATTTTAATGTACCGAAGTACATATGATATTTCCATGCAGATATTCTGCGTCATCATACGATGAAAGAGTATGGAACGGAGAAAAATTCTCTCCGGCGCCGGGATTTGAACCCGGGTTTTCAGCTCTACGTGCTGATGCTTTATCCACTAAGCCACACCGGATACAACTCCGACGCCGGTTAGAATCGTCTCAGATTAAGCTCCAACTGACGTAGTGCAGAGGGCGGCCACTAGAGGGAACCCCAAGAGTTGGAGCTTAATCTGAGACGATTCTAACCGGCGTCGGAGTTGTATCCGGTGTGGCTTAGTGGATAAAGCATCAGCACGTAGAGCTGAAAACCCGGGTTCAAATCCCGGCGCCGGAGAGAATTTTTCTCCGTTCCATACTCTTTCATCGTATGATGACGCAGAATATCTGCATGGAAATATCATATGTACTTCGGTACATTAAAATAATATATATGATATGCGTAAATCACTTCGTGATTTAAGACGGCGCTTATTCCGTCGGATCCCGGCCAACTAGTCACTCATATCGAGTGCACCTCAGCACATGTGTGGACTTCGGTCCTGCGTTCATAGACATCTATGACGTGCAGAGGGCGGCCACTAGAGGGAACCCAAGAGTTGGAGCTTAATCTGAAACGATTCTAACCGGCGTCGGAGTTGTATCCGGTGTGGCTTAGTGGATAAAGCATCAGCACGTAAAGCTGAAAACCCGGGTTCAAATCCCGGCGCCGGAGAGAATTTTTCTCCGTTCCATTACTCTTTCATCGTACGAGTAACTTTGCCAATCAACCAATTATTTACTAAATAACCTGTAATTTGTATTTTTACCTAACAGATATTCTTTATTTCACGTATTCAATACATTATTTATGACGTAACTACGACGAGATATATGTAAGAAATATAATTTTGCTAAACTTATTATTAACTTGTAAACCTCTGTAATGTGCGCTGTTCGATGCTGATATTGTAATTTCTGCTAAAATATAACTATATTGAAAGTATTTTGATAAAATAAACTTGTTCTCTGGAAAAAGGTCCTATAAAATGCTAAAATAAAAAATATATATATTTATAACACTATTGAAGTCGCAATGCATTATTTAATAAACTATTATTGTAACAGTATACAAATTGTTATTTTGATAGAAGTGCATTCAAATCGCAATTAGGCCTACATAAAAAATACAGTAAGTCTTTCAATCTTCGTTTTCTCGAAACGTGACTTTTGCTTATGAGCCCTTTTTCCTGCTACCGTCTCAATTTATAACATCGCAATACACGATTTAGAAAGGAGAGTTCTTTGCAAAACAAGACGGCGTCGATGACGATTCCATTGTAGTCATGTTTCATTTATTTGCGCCGTCATGTAGGCCCAGTGATTCTGTGTGTGATCTGTGGAGTGGCTGGTTATAATATGCTAATGGAGCGCTAGTGGTGTGGCGCGCTTCGTCCAGCGCTGCGTCGGTCGTCTGCTTGTGACTTCACTTCCGCACAAGCGTTTCCGCGCATGCGTACTTTGTGGAACGCGTTCCTGTCGTTAGTCGCTGCTTTCACCCAACGAGCACAGAATACAATAGAGTAGACACTAGCATCTTAATACCATTGGACGGAGTGAAGCCGGTTTGATGGACCTGACGCCATCTTGTTGCTACCAAAACATTGCAAAATAGCTATTACGTTATAGAAGATCTTATGATAATAAGAATTCCATATGTCCCTAATTTCTTGTAGGACTCACACTTTCTTGTTTGTTTCGTAATACAGAATCGCTATGCACGTATTTTTAGCAAAAATTACGAAACTGTCATCGATAAATCACATATATACAGGTTATTTAAATTGGCAGCTCTTCAAATTGCAGTATGGTATTTAATAGATAATCTGGAAGGTTAAACAAACAATAATGATAAAAAAGGAAAATAACAGTTTGACCTTATTTTGCTACTAGTCCAATAAAAATGCTACCCTATAATAATTACTTTTATAGGTTGATCCATTTGCTTCGATTTAATAATGAAACTTGCTTCTTAACGCAAATTATCATTCTCTTTCTTTTTCCAGTATTTCGTATAGATGTCCCGATTTTGTTTAGAGAAAAAATGGAATGCTCTTAACCATATAATATTTGATAGGCTCTTCGTTTATAGTATATAATTAGATTATAACGGCGAACAAAAGTGAAGTTTTATTACCAAGTGGGTCAAGTCAGTTCACGACCGAGTTAATGAAGCTACTAAGTCTGTAAAGCATAAGTCTGATTTCGTGATTATAAAAATTAATTACAATAATATTAATACACTATTTCTTTTTCTTCATCAAACGAATACGTGCATTCGGTTTAAGAGAAACCTCGGTACACCAGTTTTCTATAGCACTCGACACAAACTTCCAACATGGGTTGTTAGGTTAGCTTCGCTCGTAAATGCTAAGTCTGCAAAGCATGTCTGATTTCGTGATTATAAAAATTAATTACAATAATATCAATACACTAATCCTTTCTCTTAATCAAACAAATACGTGAACAATACGAATCTAACCGACTAACTTAGGCTAAATCATTCATTACCGTATCTAGCCTACCGGTAATAAGTACATTTCACACATGCATATTTACCCGTGAAAAGTTATTCCAGGAATTTTTTTTGGAAACCTGTTTGTGCAGCCATACGCAGAACATGTAGGCATATCGAAATTAGTTAATTTATTAATTAAAACAACGATGCAACATCACAATCAACTGCCCATGTGCTAACCGGGAGCGCAATGTTTTGGTAGCATCATAATGGCGACTGTCCACAAAAGCGGCTTCACCTCCAAGCTGTTTATATCTACTCTATGCATTCTGTGCTCGTTGCTTTCACCCATAGACTTACTAAATAACCTTTCACCTCTACAGTCACGGTCGACTTGATGCTCGCTTTGCTTCTTCCCGTAGGTTTTTTTTAAAGCGCTTCAGTAAAGCGCTTCATGCCTTTGCTGCAGCAAAATGAGGGTCGAAAAAAAACGTAAGCAGGTCAAATGACTGCAAAATGGTGGACAATTAATATTGGCTTCTATTTCTGCCGTAATAAATTTAACCCTAAAAGAACCAATCATGTTAAATAATTTCGACTTCTATGATAATGACATTGGATTATTATTACTAGGCGATTTTGACAATAATAAACGTTGCAAAAGACCAAAACACACATTCCGCCATGATGGATCGTGCAGCAAACTCGTAAAGCGAAGTTTTGATTTGCTGCACGCTTCCTACAGCGCTGCTGCAGCGACGGTGAAGCAAATGTAATAAAAGAACGGTCTTGCTGCAGCGCTTTACGTCTTGCTTAAAAAAAAAAAACGCACGATTACCGGCCTTGGCAATTCATGTTGATCCCTGTGTTAAAGCTGTAACATGGCCGACTTGATGTTCCCTTCGCTTTTTTGTATACGGCCTTGACAATAGTAATATTTTCTTGAAATTGGATAATTTCTCAATTCCACCACGAGGCGCTGTCTGCCAAGCTCTGGTGTCCATAGAAGAAATACTCAATATGAATTAAAATAAATGATTAAAGAGTAATAATAACACTTATAAATAATAAATAAGAAAATAATAAGTATTATTATGTTTAGTTCTGTTAATTATGGTAAAAGCGTGAGTTTAAAAGCAGGGAAGGTACCACATAGTAACCTGTCCAGTTTAAGTAACATGATGACAGAGGCGTAATTTTGTAGTTCATTCGCTGAGTAGCACCCCTAAGCTAAACTGCGATGTTTCAAAGTAATCACTTGGGTAATTATTTATCAATACTTGTACTGTGTTTTATAATTTCACTCATTGCACTGATACATTCCACTTGATATTGCAGATTCAAGAATCGTAGTTTCAAGATTTTGCGACTCAGTGGATTATAAGCCGCATTCTTCGAAGAAACTAGCTTTTCAGTTAAAGCTGCTGCAATGTTATCTAGAAGTGGCCTAACAAATTTCACAGTAATGATATTAGCAAGTCGTTTTCATTGGCGTAGCATGAAATTTTGAGCAGGGGAAGCTAACTCAAGTTGTCTTTCATGTACATATGAGAAAACGTATTACAAAAATATAGTCTTAAAATAAATAGTAGTCAATGTCAAGTCAGCAGTCCGAAGATTGGTTAGAACCTCGTAAGTAACACCAATAAGGCATGACCTCAAATGGTACGTAGTAAAATATGATTTCATGGTTTACACATATCTCTAACAAATAGATAAGGTCATTTGTTTTTTAAATCGCACTTTTGTTCGTAAGTCAGTCTTGATAATAGAATTGTCCTAAAAATTCAAGTAAATTGGTGTCAGGAACTGTTATTTCACCCATTATTTATTATATCAGCCGCAATGCACACTAACACTTCAACTGAACAGAACTCACGAAAGAGATAACTCGAAAACTTTCAATGTAAAAGCTAGCTTCTTCCGTGCCTTGCGACCAGGGTAGTTTAGTTAGAAAGGAATGGAAAATCTGCGGGGTGGGTTACACAGAAGAATGAGTGAAAGAAACCAGTCTGCTTGGAAGCTGGTGTGTGCAGGCTTCTTGTTTACTGCTGCATCACAATATTTAACGCATAAATATAAACTCTATTAAAATTAACAAATAATTTTGTTCATAAACTGCAGGTTTATTATGAAATTATTATTAACTGGGGAAGCTGAGCTTTTTAGCTTACATTGACGCTACGCCACTGGTCGTTTTTGGCCGTCTTCATCACAAATTGGCATTGCAAGAGAGGGTATCTACACAGTAACCGTTCAATTTCTGAACACAAATTTTCTAATATATTCTTGTTTGGTATTCTCTTTCGATGATTAAGCAGCTGATCTAGAATCAATTTTGCATGAATACTGCCTTCATCGGCCTCTTTCCATACATTTTCTTGTTCTTTATGTGACGGATCTGTTTCAATTAGTTGGAGTTTTCGATTGTTTTCGTTATATCATCTTGCTTCTCTTGTAAAACCTGATTAAGTTATGTAATTTTCACATGAAATCTGTTAATTATTTTTTTTTAGCTCCACAAAGTTGACAACGTCTGTTTCCGTCGTTTTATGGCCATTTTCAACTGGCAAGAAGGGAATGTCATTAACTGATGCTGAGCCACTCGGAACATCTTGGTCAAATAGTGAAAAACCAATATTACTAAAAGATTTGCGTTTCTTGGGTGGAGGGAGATCAGTTTTAGTAACTGTTCGTCATGGTCTTCTGATATCAGTCACTTATACCTAGGATAATGGCGGAATATTGTTGGCACAACATTTGGTTTTTAATAGTCTAAATTTCCCATTATTAGAATAATCTTCTTCCCTGAAATGTAAACTACAAACGACTGAAGATGGGGAGTTGCTTTAGGAACAAAGTCTCGGCGTGAAATCACTTTAAGCCATTTTCGCATCTTTCCCTTACTTACTTATGGCTTTTAAGGAACACGGAGGTTCATTGTCGCCCTCACATAAGCCCGCCATTGGTCCCTATCCTGTGCAAGATTAATCCAGTCCCTATCATATCCCACCGCCCTCAAATCCATTTTAATACTATCCTCCCATCTACGTCTCGGCCTTCCCAAAGGTCTTATTTCCTCTGGCCTCCCAACTAACACTCTATATGCATATCTGAATTCGCCCATACATACTACATGCCCTGCCCATCTCAAACGTCTGGATTTAATGTTCCTAATTATCTCAGTGAAGAATACAATGCGTGCAGTTCTGCGTTATGTAACTTCCACCATTCTCCTCTAATTCCATCGCTCTTAGCCCCAAACATTTTTCTAAGAACCTTATTCTGAAACACCCTTAATGTCTGTTCCTCTCTCAAAATGAGAGTCCAAGTTTCACAACCATACAGAACAACAGGGAATATAACTGTTTTTATAGATTCTAACTTTTCGATTTTTTGACAGCAGACTAGATGATAAAAGCTTCTGAACCGAATAATAAGAGGCATTCCCATATTTATTCTGCGTTTAATTTTCTCCCGAGTGTCATTTATATTTGTCATTGTTGCTCCAAGATATTTGAATTTTTGTCCACATCTGTGGAGTAATGGTTAGCGCGTCTATCCACGAAACCAGGTGGCCCGGGTTCAATTCCCGGTCGGGGCAAGTTACCTGGTTGAGGTTTTTACCGGGGTTTTCTCTCAACCCAATATGAGCAAATGCTGGGTAACTTTCGGTGTTGGACCTTGGACTCACTTCACCGGCATTATCACCTTCATCTCATTCAGACGCTAAATAGCCTAAGATGTTGATAAAGCGTCGTAAAATAACCTACTAAAATAAAATAAAATATTTGAATTTTTCCACCTCTTCGAAGGATACAACTCCAATTTTTATCTTTCCATTTCGTACAATATTATGGTCACGAAATATAATCATCTTTCCCTGTCACTCGGAAATTCGTGGAATGATATTGCTCCTCCACTCTTTTTTTCTATTCGAAGTACACAATAGTACACAATAATACGTCACTTTGAATCATATCACAATAAACTCACATACCAGTAGAAAGAAGCGCAATATTACTAATTATAATCGTACAAGAAACCATACACACATTCCTCAGTGAACCTTGGGAGTCAGTGCCATCTGGCTGGAATTTCAGATTTTCTCGATTACAACTTTAACACAGGGATCAAAATGAATTGTCAAGGCCGGTAAAGGAGAAGCGAAGCGAGCACATCAAGTCGGCCGTGGCTGTAATGGAGAAAATATTAAATTTCCGCCAGATGGCATTAGCTGCCAAGGTTCGCTGAGGAATGTGTGTATGCGAGACGGTCTTGATGTATGGTTTCTTGTGCGATTATACTAAAATTTTGTGCTTCTTTCTATGGTAAGTGAGTTTATTGTGATGTGATTCAAAATGACGAATTGTTGTGTACCATTGTGTACTTCGAATAGAAAAAAGAGTGGAGGAACAATGTCATTCCACGAATTTCCGAGTGATAGAGAAAGATGCGAAAAATGGCTTAAAGTGATTTCACGCCAAGACTTCGTTCCAAACAGCAACTCCCCATCTTCAGTCGTTTGTAGTTTACATTTCAAGGAAGAAGATTATTCTAATAATGGAAAATTTAGACGATTAAACCAAATGCTGTGCCGACAATATTCCATCATTATCCTAAGTATAAAGTGACAAATATCAAAAGACCAAGACGAATGATTACTAAAACTGATCTCCCTTCACCGAAGAAACGCAAATCTTTTAGTAAAATTGGTTTTTCACTATTTGAACAAGATGTCCCGAGTGGCTCAACATCAGTTAGTGACATTTCCTTCTTGCCAGTTGAAAATGACCATAAAGCCACACAAACAGACGCTGTCAACATTGACGAGCTAAAAAGAAATATTAACAGATTGCGTGTGAAAATTACACGACTTAATCGGGTGTTACAAAAGAAGCAAGATAAGATAACGAAAACAACCGAAAAATTCCAACTAATTGAAAGAAATTCGTTACATAAGGAACTGGAAAATGTAAAGAAAGAGGCAGATGAAGGCAGTATTCATGTAAAATTTATCCTAGGTCAGAGAACACTCACGAGATATTCTGGCCTACTGATTGCTCGTCTGGTGTCACTCCTTTGATTAAAGAAAGGTTGGTCTTAGAGGCAAAAAACCTCACTGTAGTTGACGTTTTTCATCACTTATTGTAGACGAGGCTGCAATCAACCCCAAGATAATATACGATCGCAAGCTTGATACTTTTTTTGGCTATAAGGAAACAACAAAAGCACAAAGAAATGAGGATGAAATACTTGATATTCCCAAGAAAGAATAGTGGCTAATCGAGTCTTGTGTTTTGTTTTAAACTTGCATAGGATAGGGACCGATGGCGGGCTTATGTGAGGGCGCCAATGAACCTGCGGGTTCCTTAAAAGCCATTTTTAAATAAGTAAATTATACAAGGAAAAACAGCAACCGTTTTAACGGAGGAAAGACAAAGTGTTTCGCACGAATTTGCACATATGAGATGAACTCCAAACTAATATTGAGCATGAAATAAGAAGAATTTTTAATTGATGAGCTTAGATGAGTGAGTGACAATATTGTTCTAGTTATTTCAAGCTTGTGTACCGACACTTTCAACATCTGCTGTAAGGTAGGTTTCATAATCCATTTCTTTTTCCGCCGTCATGGCCAGCATTTTACTGGCTGATGCTCGACCAGTCGCCATGAAGCCAGATCTCATGCTACGGCGGACATTATATATCTCAAGGACCCTGTATTATACGTGTAAATCCATGGCACTACAGCCCTGAAGGGCCAAGTCCGACCAGCCGGCTGCTGGCCTCACGTTCACATGCCGAAGCAGAGGTGGACGATTATCCAACCACAATGGAGGTATCGTGTGGTTAGCACGATGATCCCCCCAGCCGTTATAGCTGGTTTGCTGAACCGGATTTTCGCTACCTATCGTAGCTCCCCAAGTGCATCACGATGCTGGGTGGGCACCGGTCCCATACACTGGCCGAAATTTCATGAGAAAATTTCTTCCCCCATGAGGACTCGAACCAGCGCGCATTCCGTAACGCGAGTCCTAGGCAGGATGCCTTAGACCGCGACGCCACGGCGCGGGACGTATTATACATAAGGTTACCATATTCTGAAATGTGAAAATGCTGACACATTCCTCTCACCAACGAACTCCTTGTACCAGCTTCGTCATTTATATTACTTTCGCGGCTTCTGCATATTTATCACTAGACCTATTTTTTTTTAACAATTTCTTGTTACTATACAGAAACTCAAACATATGTTTGCATGTATTATGTTTCAAATCAAATTTCACTAAAACAAGTCCTTTCACAGAATCTATGGTACGGTAACTCGTAGCCATGAAATTTAATAACTTACTTGATAAGTCCACTGCTATACAATAACGAAATGAAGGATATATCTGAATGAACAGCATTTATACGTTTAACAATCACACACAAGGCAATACGTTTCCCACAGTTCATAGCAACATGAGACCAAACGAAAGAAAAAATGAATAAATAATACTGCAATACGAGAAAATGCGGACAAATTAGAGGATTTCTAAAAATGTATACGGACGATTGTTTTTAATATCAAGAAGCAGACTTGTCCACATAAATGCTGACGTATGGTAACCCTAATTATACATTGTAGCTTAGAAAATAATATATAAAATCTTAAAGACGACTATGTTGAATAGTACTGCAATTTTTGTTCTTCATCCAACTTCGTATTTAATACAGAGTGATTTATATAGAACTGACACATTTCTTTCTTTAATTATTCCGTTGGAAATTCATTCAATGACCCAATTTTAGCACCAAATTAAACAGAATGTTCTGGAGTTTCGATTCCTTGTCACTAGATGCGCAGATGTTTATGTTTTATTCCTATTGTTGGCAGCACTGACCCAATTTTAGCACCAAATTAAGCAGAATGTTCTGGAGTTTCGATTCCTTGTCACTAAATGCGCAGATGTTTATGTTTTATTCCTATTGTTGGCAGCACTAGATGCGCAGATGTTTATGTTTTATTCCTATTGTTGGCAGCTGTTTTCGACATTTTGTGTCAACGTGAAAATGCAGTACACATTAAATCAACGACTCTTCCTTGTGAAGCAATACTGGATTACGAATTCAATTACAGCTACTCAAAGGGCATACCAGAGAGAATTTGGTGTTCGCAATCCTCCCAAAAGAAACACAATACTGGGACTGGTAAACAAATTGGAAACAACTGGATCTCTGGTGAGTGAAAAGGGCAAACATCGTTCATCTACGCTTCCCACGGTTGTTGTTGACGTAAGAGCATGACTGGAGCAGTCACCCAAAAAATCATTAAGACGTTTGTCTTTGAGTTTGTTGAGCAATTGGACGATGTAGAGCTGAGTCAAGGATATTTTCAGCAAGATGGCGCTACATGCCATACATCAAATGAATCCATGGAACTACAGTAATTGCAAGTTTCTTTGACGACCGAATAATTTCCAGGAACCTGTGGCCACTGAGATCTCCGGATTTGACAACGCCGGACTTCTTTCTATGGGGTTACTTAATCTCCCAAAATTCCTCTACATTTTAGGTATAATAAGTTGTCGCTAGCACAATTCGTTTTGAAACAATTAATGAAAGAAATGTGTCAGTTCTATATAAATCACTCTGTATTATAAAACATATAATTTATTTACTTTTAGGGCCTCTTCAGCATCATGAGGCGGAGCTGGATTTTGAGTTTGTATTTTCTTCTTTGGCTGTCTTAGCTCGGGAGCACATGTTAGAAAACGACAATACGGCGTCTGCCTCCTGAATATCGCTGAGAGTTATTAATCTTGTATATCTTAAATATGCAAATTCTCTCTGTATGATTATATAAATAATATTCCTCATAATTAATGCAAGTATTGTTTTGAGAAAGTATAAAACTTACTTTGAAGGTGTTTCACGTAAAACACCACCACCACATCATCATCATCATCATCATCATCATCATCATCATCATCATCATCATCGTAATTAATTCACAGCTAAGAAGATTCTCGTACCTCGGTCTCAAATTCCTGTTTCATTCACTCTGTTTTTCGAGTGAAATGCGTTACTGATATGCGATCAGCAATTCAACAGAATTCGCCTTGAAAAGCTAATGTAACAATGGTTATTAGAGGAGAAAAATTCGCTCCGGCGCCAGGGATCGAACCCGTGTCCTTAGTTCTACGTACCAAACGCTCTAACCACTGAGTTACGCAGAAGTTCAGTCCACAGCACCGGATTGAATCCCCCTTTTCTAATGTTTCCCTTTGTGGCCTTACTCCATGTCCGACATATAATATGTTGAGATATATTAAGTCAACTGCCATTATACAAGGAACGCACTCAATTGATTGACTTGGTGGCCGGGATTCCACAGTATATATGCACTGTTGGGCGAAAAATCTACATAAAGATTGATTTTTAGTCCTACAGAATTTATCTGTTACGGTAACAATGGTTACCGGTATTAGAAGAGAAAAATTCGCTCCAGCGCCGGAGATCGAACCCGGGTTTTTGGTTCTACGTACCAAATGCTCTAACCACTGAGACGCATATATACTGTGGAATCTCGGCCACCAAGCCACTCAATTGAGTGCGCTCCTTGTATAATGGCAGTTCACAGCACATATTATGTCGAACATAGAGTAAGGCCACGAAGGGAAACACTAGAGAAGGGGAAACAGATCAATGACATTTCAGTCGTCATTTTTCTTCTATCGTAACCTGTGAAAGAATATTTCAGTAAAATCATAGTTATTTTCCTGTGATCTGCAGAATTCAATAAACATTCCCGTAACTCTGGATACTTCTTAATAGGCGTCCCTAGTCTCTGATATAAGTCGCGTATCCACGAACCAAGGCTGCCTCATGATGCTTGCTTTGCTCAGTGGATAATTTTCCTCGCAATAGTGCGCGGCTGCCTCACCCATGAGCCAAATCCAGCCGGTTTTTGGATGGGATCGAAGATGTCTCGCAATGATTAACTTGCTCCGGGTTCGACCTAAGATACGCTACCAGTTAGACGTGTACAAGTGGTCCTCTATTATCGTGAATTAGTTTGTAGTAAAGAAGTGTCTAGTTTCAGTGTCAGTGTTTCAGTGTTATTATTAAGCCTTGTGTTCGCTTTTTCATACCATATAATCGTTGTTCGATAATCAAGAGCCCGTTCGGGGGCCTCTTTAAAACTCATACATGGATATCAATCCGGAAATCATGGAGGAAGATCCGCCCAATACATCTTTTTCAAATCAACAACAACTACTGACCAGTACTAACCCCCATTCAACATTCAACACTCAGAACTAACGAAAACCAGGATAGGTCTGATATAATGAAACCCCAGACATCTTATCGATATACATTCTCAGATTCTGGACCCTTTTTTGTCACTATTAGAAGCAAGACCGCTAATATCAATAAATTACATCCGATGAAGCTCGGTAAATGGCTATACACTAATAATTATGACGCTTTGCAAAATTTTCAAGTCAGGATTTAATCAACTTGAAATACACTTCACTTACAGCCGACCAGGCTAACAAATTCCTTGATTCTGATTGCGACGAGCTGTTTCAAACGAAATCATTCATACCCAATTACAATATCATGGTGCATGGGGTC
The DNA here is from genome assembly GCF_040183065.1 of Periplaneta americana. NCBI lineage: Eukaryota > Metazoa > Arthropoda > Insecta > Blattodea > Blattidae > Periplaneta > Periplaneta americana. Next base: position 72,536,255 of record NC_091119.1, read on the forward strand.
ATTGGTGGAGTTGACACAGACATTTCAATTACGGACATTATAAACGATATTTCGGTGTCTGAAGGATTTACGGTCACAAATGCCTACCGCTTGAATTATAAATCCACGGACGAGAATGGAGAAACGTGTTATAAATCTTCCTCTAAAGTTAAACTTACATTCCGATCACAGAAACTCCCACAATACGTGGTCTTATATTATCAGAGACGTGAAGTGCGAGTGTATAAGGAGCATATTATACAATGTAATAATTGTGGGCTATTAAATCACAAGTCCAAATTTTGTCGCAACGTTATTCATTACATGAAATGCGGAGGCTCTCATACCGCAGCTGAATGTCAAGCAGAGAAACCTTGTTGTGTAAACTGCAAGCAGGCCCATTATAGTACGGAGCTGGATAAATGCCCGAAGTATAACCTAGAAAAGCCTCCCAGTATCCAAATATCAGGCGAAACAAATTCTTAAAGGGCAAACTACTTATGCCACTATTCTTAGAACGAACAGTAACACCCAGGGTAGCCCAGCAGTTAACTTCCCGCCCCTTCAGACACCAGCACCAATCTCACCAAATAGTAAACCATCATCTCATAACCCGTGTAATGTTAACAGAACCCCGAACCCCCATACATCAGACAAGAGAGGGAAACGAAAACTGCCTCACAATACTACAGGCTACAATGTTGCTGAATGCAAACGGGCACTCAAAGACAACTTTGATCATCCAAGTTCTAAAAATCTAACATGTGACTAATCCCACATCCCCTAAGTCTGCTCAAAGTACTTCTAGAACAACTTCATACCACAGCGATGAGATAGAATACAATTCACAGGAATCGCCAAATACTTCAATCGAGGGTCAATCAAAAACAAATACCTACTAAGCTAAATAAAACTCCCTTCATTGCTGTTATTAATAATATTATACAGGAAGCACCTGACTATATCAGACCCCTTTTGGAAGAGCTGAAAACTACTTTTGCATGGATCGACTCCAAATCCTATACTGGAACGCCAGAAGTCTAAACAACAAGATTCATGACTTATCATACTTGGTATCCAAAAAATTTTATCATATACTCATTATTACAGAGACTTGGTTTCAAAATATCGACAACAGAACATCAAATCCTACCATTTAATCTCCGCAAACCGGGAAGATACGGGAGGTGGAGTGGCAATGTATATACATAAAACTGTCTCTCTTACTCAGAAATATGAAATGTTTAATATCAATAATAAAATACAAATCATCTCTATAACAATCAACAATATAAGTATCATGGGGGTATATTGCAAACCCAGAGAGACAATCACATTACAGCAATGGAATCACATCCTAGCAAATGTTTCAACACTTTCCATACTAATATTTGGGGATTTTAATATACCCAACTTTCACATATACCAAAGATGGCAGAACATTCATCATCCTATAATAGAATGCGCTCTACTACACGCTTGGCAATTAGCATCTGAATATATTTTAACTAGAAAAGGCAGATGGGGACAGGATGATTCCCAACCGGACTTAATTTGGTCATCCGAAGACTTATTACAGTATATTAATATTAATAAAAATTTGGATACCATGAATAGCGACCACTATCCTCTCGACATAGAATTACACTTAAACCAAGTCAATTTCTTCAATCTACCTAATCTTGCACACCCCAGACATATCAATAGCAACAGGGCGGACGAGATACTGAATAAACTACAGAGCCTTGATGATACAATTAAGGATTTCGAAGACATACACACCTTTTTAATAGAAGAATGTCAGAAATGCCCTATCTCTAAACAAGTCGCTAAAAACAAAATGACCTCGAAACCCCCTTGGTGGAATGAAGCCTGTAATAAAGCAATCGCCAAACGAAGATTGGCCTACAGGAAATACAGATTAAATCCTAATTTTACCAATTACTTAGGAGCCAGGAAACAAGAAGCCTTCACCAAGAAGGCGCTCTGTTATTACAAATGACTCGGTTGGAAAAGGTACACTTCAACCATTACATCACAAACTCCAACTACTACCGTATGGAAGAAATTGAATTGGTACAATACAGGCAAGCAAACAAATTTCACCCCGATGCTAATTAATCATGAACTACAAGATACGTTCTTACAAGATCTTTCCCCGGATACGGTTACAGCTCCTCCACCTATTTTTGAAATCTCTAGTACTATTAACAATCATCAGCTTTTAAAATCTATTACCCCTCAAGAGATCTCACACGTCTTAGCTTCTCGAAGAAACACTGCACCTGGCCCGGACAATATCCCATATTTACTACTCAAGAAGTTACCATGTAAGTATTTACTGCTCCTCGCAACTAGTTTCAATCAGATTCTTACAACTGGAGAAGTCCCGGATAAATGGAAATCATTCTATATCCAACCTATAATTAAACCCCTCAAGAAAGGAACTACTATTTCTGATTATAGACCTATAGTTTTATCCAATACAATTTGCAAACTATTTGAAAAAATCCTGACCGATAGAATTACTTTCCACTTAGAAAGATTTCATTTATGGCCCTTCAATCAATATGGCTTCCGAAAGGGATATAGCACGTCATATAATATAAATCAACTAATAGCTGATGCATACCTAGCACTTTTATCCAACAAGGCGATGTTCACTCTATTCTTGGACATATCAAAGGCATATGACTCGGTTCAATTGAACTTACTTTTGGATCAACTACCAGCATACGATATCCCACCACCTCTTATCAAATATATTTATAACCTAATGAGTAACAGATTGGTCTCATTGGCATCTAAATATAATAATCACCATCAATGTTACTCATCACTGGGAATTCCACAAGTCCCTTACTTTATACTTTATATGTTGGAACATTGAATTTACCAAACAACACTTCAATACGGGTCCTTCAATATGCGGATGATATTGTTTTATATATGTCATACCATTATAAACATATATCAGAAGGATTGCGACTATTTGAAGACCAATGCAATCAGATTGTTAACTATCTCCTTACAAACGAACTCAAGATTAATACTGCGAAAACGCAATTTCTAATATTCAAGAAAGGTTGCACACACTTCAAACGTAACATTCGCATACAGAATGCTTATATTACATCTCAAAAGACAGCCAGGTTTCTCGGGGTAATTCTGGACTACAGTCTCTCGGGCCGACAACATCTGGAACATGTCATACATACAGTAAAATAAAAAATATTCAAAGATTATTCAAATGTATTTCTAATAAATCGTGGGGCATTGAACATAACATCCTATTCAAGTTAATATACCCCTTAATAATGGCTAGATTGGAATATGGATCCTTACTGCAAAATGATAGTTATACATATTTTACTACCTGGAGGAAACAACTTTTTTACCAACTCCATAAAAATATTTTCAACATCAATGGCTACCCGTCATATGCACAGATGGAACAAACTTTTCCGTTCTTCAACAAAAAATACCGAGAAATCCGTTTGGCAACCAAATTCATTACCAGACTGTTTACACACACATCTACCCCGCTTTTCCATAAACTCAAGCTCCTATCCGAAATATCACAGGCTCAACCGGCAAACGATTTTACTCAAAATATTCTGCTTCTAAAATTTTTTTCATCTTTCTTACTACAACCTAACATCTACAAAACCACCATCTTTCCCTGTTACCTCATAGACCAGCAAGAAATAAACGAATCAATAGTTGATACATCTTTTACACCACAAACAACCCATTGTATCCCCCAAGAATGGGAGGAATATCTGAAAACTTTTTGTCCAAGTCCCGAAATCAAACACATATACTTCACCGATGGATCTAAGAAACAGGAGCTTGTTGGAGCAGCCTACTATAATTGAGGGGTTTGGTGCAAGAACCTGATAAGTCCAGAAAAACACTTTTGGAGTAAATGCAAAAACAAAGTTTGGCATCCATTGAAGGCATGTATTTTTAGGAATTGTACAAATGTAATGGTACTGAACGATTTCTGTATGTTTTTTGTTTGTTATATATGAATATCAATTTATAAAATTATAGATGTGCATTTTAAAATTAATTATATATTTATTTGGACTTATCTGGGTTTTGCACCAAACATTTAAAATCTGACATATGATATGGGAAAGACCATTATTATCTAAGTAAATATCATTAAAAACAATATATGAACAATGCAAGATCATTATTTTGTTATTAACTATTAATAATCTTACAATATCTTTTACATGTGAATCATATTATACTGCAAAAGTGCAAATTTTTGCATTTATAAAAAGTTCTGTTCAATTTTGAAATATTTAAGTGTACAAATGCCAAGAGAATAGTTACCAAACTACACTGTTTACATTCTCAATAAATTCTGTTGAACTGAATGATTAAATTATATGTATGGTTTCATGCCATATTTAAATACTTACAATAATAATAATAATAATAATAATAATAATAATAATAATAATAATAATAATAATAATCGTCGTCGTCCACACCTTTGGAGTAACAGCGTGTCTAGCCGCGAAACCAGGTGGTCCGGGTTCGATTCCCGGTTGGGACAAGTTACCTGGTTGAGGTTTTTTCCGGGGTTTTCCCTCAATCCAATAAGAGCAAATGCTGGGTAACTTTCTGTGTTGGACCCCAGACTCATTTCACTGGCATTATCACCTTCATCTCATTCAGACGCTAAATAACCTAAGCTGTTGATAAAGCGTCGTAAAATAACCTACTAAAATTAAAAAAATAATAATCATCATAAATTTATCAGAATACCAGAACGTATAAAATTGGTAATACTGTACAGAAATAAATATAGTACATTAAAATATAAAAGAAAACAGAATTTAGTAGAAAGAAATATGCATTATATAAAGATAATACCAGTAGGCCTATTCTATTTAGTAGGTTATTCAATGTTAGTAACAAGTTAATGAAAATATTGTGCGTTAACTTGATAATCAAATAGAGAAAACAGGAAATAAAATTAATTGAAATACAGCAACCACTATAAGTCTTTAACTTCTTCTTCAGAATCATCTGAGCTATGTTCACTAGCTTCATTGGCACTACCTTGAGAATGATACATTTTCTCGTAGAACCCCATGTCTGCTGAAGCAATGTACAGTATATCATTGCCAGTTTCATCACATCTTCATATTTTTAGCCCTTTAAACAGGCAATGGCCCATTGTACAATAATATCTCTGGAAACCAAGCTCTCCGTTGGTTGTTTTCTTCAGAAAACTGAACCCTGAAAAAACAGTTGCCTATTGATTTGGCTGACTTTCAATATATATTTGTGCTGGGAACTGTATTGAAATACTTTATATTGAGATTTTATATTGAAATTCTTCTTTTTATGTTTCCTTTAAACAAAGGTTTGAAATGATATCTGAAGATCTGAACGTGGTTTGTGTGACAGGAACAACTGTAAATAACGTAGATGATTTCCTGAGAAGTTATTGACATTCGTCAGGACTAATCAATCCAGTTATATGCCTTTTCTTCTTTTCAATAATGCCAAAGTCCCTGTCACATAACTTGTATGCACATGAAAAGTTACGAACCCCTGAATCTTCACCTTTTCTAGGCCTTCGTCGTTGAATAGATCTTGGTGTAATGGATGCACACAAAAGTCATCTTGTGCTTTCTTACTTAAAAGACAGTTGAACTTGGTTATTATTTCCTTTTTTTCTTCTCCGTCCGATATATCAACATATTTTCGCCTACAATTATATGCAGGGCCTATTTCACGAGCTGCATGAGACATAATAATTCACCCTTTAATCTTTTCACTTTGTCTCTGTTTATTTTCCATTTACTGGGATCACGCTTTCTTATCCTTGAATGTTCACCATTATCACTATCACTGCTTGAATTATCAGTTGACATGTTTGAAACACACAATAAACTTACAAAGCTACACTACATCTCGTTCATGCAGCCATTTTACTAAAAGGAAACAACTGCTACACTTGTGCTATCATCTTTTGGTGCAAGAACCAGACAAGTCCAGGACTAGTCTGATTCTTGCTCCAAACACACCCACGGTCTCTGTTGGCAACTAAGCATATCTCATTCAGATAAGTCCACACAACTCTGGTTCTTGCACCAAAAGATGCTCACTGTCGTATTATATATCATGCATACTCTAACTCGTTTTCGACCAAAAGTGGACTTATCTGGTTTTTGCACCAAACACCTCAATTCCAGTAACTATTACCTCAAGGGCATCCGACTGCACAATAACACATCAATCTTCAATGCAGAGATGGTGGCAATCTTTACTGCTCTTAAGGATATTCAAAAATATAAATATACGCAATCAATCATATGCACGGACAGCAAATCCACATTACAAGCTTTACTTAAACCTTACTCAGATACCAAACAAAAAATATATATATATATATATATATATATATATATATATATATATCATCCTACTAAAGTCACTTATTAACAAAATGAAACAATCACAAATGAAGGGTACACGGGAAAAACGAACAATGTCACATTTCCATTAAGGTTGAGATATTGATCTATTTCGGTATATTACTGCAAAATTTGTTGATGTTTCTACTTCAAATGAAGGAAATGATGAATGTATCCGTGGTTTTAATTCTCCTTTACCAATTTTGGTAAAAATAACACTATGGCTTGTACTAATACAGTGAATTAGATAATGACATCACCCTTAACAGCATTGTGACATTGTCCGTTTTTCCCGTGTACCCTTCAAATGAGTTTGCAGTTCCTTTGGATACCCGGTCACAAAGGCATCAGAGGCAATGGGAAGGCCGACCAACCAGCACAACTAGCCACATCATTCCCAAATGCCGCAACTAATTTTCTGATTACTCCACAAGATTTGGGACACCATTTTTTATCTAAGCCTATGGAAGGATGTCAGGAAGAGATCCAGTATAAAAAGGAGGAGGATAAAATCCGAATCATTAAAAACTTCACAAAAACTTATGCAAAATTGCCTCGAAAAGCAATTGTCATGCACTACCGCCTGGTTATGGGAACTTTTGCAACTCCGAAATATCTTTTCAATATTAAAAGACGTGCTAACAACTTATGTGAATGTGGAGAGGTTGGGACCTTGAATAATATTTTTTTCGGATGCATATTTCTTCAAGCCAATAGTCAAAAATTATTATCAGAAATACATGACCTACTACCTATAGAAGGCCCTTGGAGCATACAAGATTTAATTAACCAACATTCCCACTCTATAACTAAATGTTTATTTAGATTTATCACTAGAACTAGGATGAAATGGTAACTAATCAATTTCACAGTATTGCATATACTACGTGACTCAAAGAAATTTATACTAAAGACTTCTTGACACAGCAGCGCAACTAGGTTGGCAACAGTGTCGGTAAACCGGATGTGAAGTGAAGTGAACTTGCTCCGTGTGGACTATGGACTAAGCTCTATTCGTTGGTAAAGATGACATCAAAAAACCCGACGTTAACTGCTTCAATTGCCGCACAATGACTGGTGGCTGACGCTGCTTTGCGTTCCTGCATTGCTACCAAAAGAACAAACCCGCGAGGTAAACAACAAGCGAAGCTGCCGCGCGTGACAGCCTCGCTTCGTGAATACACGCCTAAACTATTAAGTCGAAGTTTTAAGGCCTCCCCACACCAACGCGAAATATTCGCAGCCGTGCATGATGTGCATTTGTCGATGGTAGGGGTGGGGGTGTGTTGTTCCTATGGTGGTGGCTGGTTGTTTGTGTGTTATGATGTATTATGATGTCGAATAATGTGTGTGTATTGAACTGAAATTGTGTGTTAAGTATATATTGTGGGTATGCTATTGTATTCTTATATATTTCGTACTGTTCTAGGATGTTTAATTGTGAACTTTTTGGTGTGATGTGTAAAATTTCCATATCTGTTTCTCTATTATTGTAGTCATGATTATTGTTGATAATGTGGTCTGCATAATTTGATGTGATGTAGGGTTTGGTCATAGCTTTAATATGTTCATTATATCTTGTGTGAAAGAATCTTCCTGTCTGTCCTATGTAAAAATGTGGGCAACTATTGCATTTTAATTTGTAAACTCCAGTTGAATTATATTTATTTGAATGTTTAATGTGATTATTTAGGTATTTCTGTGTTGTATTATTTGTTTTGTATGCTATCTTGTATTTTAGTTTTCTGAATGAAGTTGCAATTTTGTGAGTATTGGTATTGTGATATGTTCTTCTTATTTGGTATTACAGCCCAGGTGGGCCTTAACCTCCTCTATGGCTCTCTTCCATCCTTCTCTATCCATCGCCAACTCCCTCCAATTCCTTATTCCTAATCTATTCACATCCACTCGTACACAGTTCCACCATCTTGTTCTCGGTCTTCCTCTTAATCTGGTTCCATCTGGGTTGTTATTGAAGACAATCTTCACTTTCCTTGTTGTTTCCACCCTTGTGACGTGTCCCAACCATCTCAGTCTTTGACATCTTATGTGCGCCTCCAAATCCGATTCCTTGTACAGTTCGTATATCTCATTATTATATCTGGCTCTCCATCCATCCACTGTTTCAATTGCTCCGAATATCTTTCTTAAGATTTTCCTCTCAAATACTGCTAGTTGTTTGCATGTATTTTTATTCAGAACCCATGTTTCTGTACCATATGTTATAATAGGTCTTATTAGGGTTTTGTAAATCTTGATTTTGATTTCTCTAGATATTATTTTATTTTTAACAATTGGTAAAAGTGAATAATATGCACTGTTAGCCAGATTTATTCTTCTTTGTACCTCATTCCTTAGGTCATTATTTGCTGTCAATATTGATCCAAGATATGTAAATTATTTTACTTTTTCAAACTTGTATGTTCCCATTTTAACTTCCTTCACTTGATCATTTTGTCTTTTGGTGACTGACATAAATTTAGATTTCTTTGTATTTATTTTAAATCCCAGCTTCTGAGTTTCCTTATCCAATGCTATCAAGGCTTCTTCAACGTCTTGTATCCTTCTTCCGGTGATGATGACATCATCCGCATAGCCTAAAATCTGTTGTGTCTTATTAAAAATAGTTCCATTAATTTGGACTTCTGATTTTATTATTGCAATGTGTAGGGCTATATTAAACAAGAGAGGTGCCAGCCCATCTCCTTGCCTGGTTCCTTTCTCCAATTTAAAATTTTCAGTTGTGATCTTTCCTAATTTCACTGTTGCCTTTGGTTCAGATGACACAATTCTGCATACATTTATCAGTTTCCTTGGAAAACCGAGTTGATGCATGTGTCCCCATATTGTCCTAAGTATTAGATTATCATATGCAGATTCAAAATCTAAAAAGAGGCAGTGTAAATCGATGTTCTGTTCCCAGTATTTTTCTGTCTCTTGTCTCATTATGAATAGCTGGTCCACCGTCGATCTTCCTGGTCTGAATCCGCACTGATAGTCCCCTACTATTCCTTCCATATATGGTAACATTTTTTTATATAGGATGTTAGTCAAAATTTTATAAACTGTACACAGTAAAGTTATTGCCCTATAGTTCTCACATATCATATTATCACCCTTTTTATGTATTGGAACTATCATCCCTGTTCTCCACTCCTCAGGAATAGTCTCGGTTACCCATATCCTTTGTATCAAATATAATAGTGTCTTTTTAAGTTCTTTACCACCCTTTTTAATCATTTCTGTTGTTATGTGGTCACACCCAGGAGCCTTGTTATTCTTCAACTTATCTATTGCCATTTCCACGTCGATCATCTCAGGTGGTTCTACTAAAGGTTCAGCTGTATATACTTCTTGTTCCATTTGCTCACTTTCTCTTTCATTTCTTAGTTTAAAGTGGTCTTCATAATATTCTTTCCATCTTTCCAAAGCTTGCGCTTCATTACTAATAATTTCTCCTTTACTGTTTTTAATCAGTTTAGTTTGAGGTTCAAATCCTTTCTTGAAGTAATTAACCTCCTTATAAAAGTTTCTTGCATTTTGATTGTTATATTCTATACTTATATTGCTCAGTTTCTCATGTAGCAATGCTCTCTTCTTATTTCTAAACATGTGGTTTGCTTCCTTTCTTTTATACTCTAATTCATTTTGCCGAGTATATCTTCCTATCATCTTCTTATATGCTTTGTTTTTCTCTTCTAATATCAATAAGCACTCTTCATCAAACCAGTCATTTCTTTTTGGTTTATCTTGTCTACCTAGTATCTTATCAGCTGCTTTATTGATACTAGTTTTAATTTCTCTCCACATATCGTTTATATTATCTTCATTCTCATTAAATATATTTAAGTCTAAGTTGTTAGTGACTTCTCTGGCGTAGTCCTCTGAGTGGTTCTGTCCTCAAGCTTATCTATATCCCATTTAATCCATTCTCTTCTTTCCTGTTTGTTTGCCTTTACTATTTTTACTCTGATCTTTGCTCTAACTAGATAGTGGTCTGATCCTATATCTGCTCCTCTCAGGCTTCTTATATCATTTACAGCTGAACTATGTCTTCTATCCGTCAATATATGGTCTATCTGGTTTGATATTTGGCCATTTGGGGAGCGCCATGTCTCTTTATGTATGTTTTTGTGTGGAAACCATGTTCCACCGACTGTTAGATCTCTTCCGATTGCGAATTCTACCATTTTCTTCCCATTATCGTTTGTTACATCATGTAAACTATGTTGTCCACATGCTGGAGCTAAAAAGGCTTCTTTGCCAACCTTGGCATTAAAATCACCTAAAACTATTTTCATGTCGTGTTTGGGAGTACTGTCAAATACATTCTCTAGTTGACTGTAAAATATCTCCTTAGTTTCCTCTAATTTGTCTTCGGTTGGTGCGTGGGCTGATATAAGTGTCACATTATAAAATTTGGTTTTAATTCTTAGCATGCAGATTCTCTCATTATATGGTTTAAAATCAATAACATTATCCGCCACTCTCTTAGCCACATAAAAACCTGTTCCAAACTCATGTTTCCCCGTTCCATTACCACTATAAAATATTGTATATATTTTTTTTATGTATTACCCCATTACCTGGCCATCTCATCTCTTGTAGTCCACATATATCAATTTCGTACACGGACAATTGTTCTGCTAATTCTTTCATTCTTCCAGTGATGTATAAAGAGCGTATATTCCTTGTGATATGTTAATGTTATGTATTTATTCTCGCGTGGTGTTTGTGTTGGTTTGTTCTGTTTTTGTTTTGCCTTTTTTATTAGTGTGTCTATTATGTTAGGGTTGTATCCATTGTCTAGTGCTATATATTTTATTGTGTTTAATTCTTCAGTGTAGTTGTCATTGTTCATTGGTATATTAATTAATCTGTGTGTCATTGTACGGAAAGCTGCATGTTTATGTTGTATGGGATGATTTGATGAATTGTGTATATGTGTTGTGGTTGTAGTGGGTTTCCTGTTTATGTGTAACTGTAAGTGTGAAGCAATATCTGCTAAGTGTAGATTTTTGCTAATTTTTTTCGGCGATGTATGCAATGGAGGGGGAAAGGAACTGGCCACCCTACTCCATCATCTCCTGGCCTAGTTGCCTCATAAGTGATGCCTTCTTGGTATAATTTGTGAGGTTCAGACTTGTCTTCGGAAAATTGACTAAACAACAATCCTATAATATTATATTTAATATTTAAAAATTAATTGCAAGTCGGTTATTTTAACATTATGTAGAAAAATTTCGCATAATAAAATAAAAATATTAGCCTAAGTCCAAAACATTGATTATTATTGATTGAACTATAGTGACACCAAACGCGAGTACTAATGTTAGGAGATACATCGCGAATCCGTAAGGTTCAATGAAAACAATTAATAGGCCTATTTATGTTTATTGAAACAACTCTTTATACTAGCTAATATAAAAGTTCCTAGACTATTTTATCGGAATAAAGTATGAATGAGATTAGTTTTGACAAAAAATTGCTATTAATATAGGCTTATATGTTTGCTATTAAGAATGAAACCTTTACTAAACCAAGAAAATTATTAACTTTGAACTATTAAACCTTAATAAGAAGTTAAATGACGTAAAGTTCATATAGGTAGGTTCTCTAAAAATATATTTCTGTACTAAGCAATGCTATGATATTCTGAAGGACTGATAAAAGTCAACAAAGATGCGAATATGAACTTATTCCTTATAGACATGCCGTATGTAGGCTAGAATTTTTCTCTTAAGATATGTTAAAGATGTGAATAACGTACCACTTTCATTAAATTCCAATTGGATTGCATCTCATATTGCCCTTTTCCTTACTTACTTGTAATCCTCTAGAATAAATCGTATAAAACTGAATGTTTCCTTACAATTTCTCACAGAACGCCATCATAAAATTCGCGGCGGCAGCGAAAAAAACCACGCAGGCGGCAAATCTAAATTTCTACACTGCAGATTCGCAGACGTCCGGCGATACTTTCGCGTCGGTGTGAGGAGGCCTTTAACATTGTGTGAAATCCACAGTCATGTGTTTGAATCCGCTTCAGGCATAGGCATCTATCCTCTGTCAGCATAATACTCTGTATAGGACAAGTTAGATGTTGTGCCAGTCTTTCAGCAGTTGGGTGATGCATAGTCCAATATGTATCGTGAACACCCACGTTAAAAGGTGAATGCATAAAAACACTTTCGCGAGCTATAATGAAGCTGGAGTGTAGGCTTTCACGGCCGGCGTCAATAGTAGAAAAGTTTTCCAGGCTATGAGGCCGTGGTCTGTTGGTTGTGAGACCAAACGTTTCGTTCACTGCTGCGGTGAACATCTTCAGTGGTGTCTATTGCTGGTGCGGCTGGTTCTACTGCGCGTGCCGATTACAGTCTGCGCTGAATGAATGAATGAATGAGTGGGGGGAAGTGGGAGGAGAAACTTTAAAGGTACGTGAAAACACGTCCTTTTTGCAAGGGGGGAGTTGGGGCTGTGAAAAACTGAATATGTGAGCTCCAAGCCTCTTGGCCACTTGTCTCACTTCGGGTTTCGCCGCCCCAGTGAAGGAGCGTTTTTTTTTTTTTTTTTTTTTTGCTGGCTGCATCGTTGTATATATAGTGCGGGAGGGGGGGAGGGCTTGCTGTTGTCGCCTCGGTCCGCGCTCGAATGTGCTTCGCGGGCGGGTTTGCTGTTTTTTACGCGCTCCGCATCCGGGGTTGTGTTGTTTAATTGTGCTACGCGGGCGGGTTTGATGTTAGTTTTCCTTAATGCCGGACACCAGGCCTTGTTAACCTTGAAGCCTTCTTCTTTTCGATTGAAATTGACAGATTGTCTTCTACGGGGGTCTACAGGATCCTGTGTTCATGTGGAGCAGTTTACATAGGGACGACGCAGCGGAGCTTCAAGACTCGGATCTCCGAACATAGAAGAAACTGCCGCCTTGGCTACGTAGATAAGTCGGCTGTAGCTGAACATGCTTATCTGGAAGGCGAACATAAAATTAGGTTCGAAGACACCGATACAGTCAGCAACACACCACATTTCTACGCGAGGCTACACCGAGAGGCGATTGAAATATATAAACATAAGAAGAATTTCAATCGAAAAGAAGAAGGCCTCAAGGTTAACAAGGCCTGGTATCCGGCATTAAGGAAAACTAACATCAAACCCGCCCGCGTAGCACAATTAAACAACACAACCCCGGACGCGGAGCGCGTAAAAAACAGCAAACCCGCCCGCGAAGCACATTCGAGCGCGAACCGAGGCGACAACAGCAAGCCCCCCCCCCCTCCCGCACTATATATACAACGATGCAGCCAGCGCAGACTGTAATCGGCACGCGCAGTAGAACCAGCCGCACCAGCAACAGACACCACTGAAGATGTTCACCGCAGCAGTGAACGAAACGTTTGGTCTCACATCCAACAGACCACGGCCTCATAGCCTGGAAAACTTTTCTACTATAATGAAGCTATTCTGTAGTACATTTGCCGCAGACAGAGGCTCAAATTAAAATCAATGAGGTACATGAATTGTTCTTTTAAACAATTATTATATTAATTATTTTCACTAGAAGAAATATAAATGACCAAAATGTATCATTTTTCTGTCTATTGAGTTATAGTAAACTAGACTGAAGATAGAACTGATTTATAAAAAGTTATTATTTCATTATTGTTCTTTATTAATTATGTAATGTATTCAGAAGAGCAACAAAATATTTAATACCACGTGTGTCTGTATGTCTCGGATTTAGAGTAATTACTCCAATGACAGAACTTCTTGAAATTGTTTTCCTCAGTTTCCAAGTAGAGAGCTTGGCAGATGCAGGTCTGCCAAGTTCCAAACCTAGGAAAAGCTGATATCAGTATCTACAAAAGCTGACAAAGGATAAAAAAAGGCTGACATTGAACATAGTTGCTATTTAAAGTACCTAGTGACTTTAAAGAAGAAATCAGTTTACTTGTGAGATTTACTTTTATTGTAATTGTCAGTGACACAGCTTTCTGTAAGAATTTCTCATCAAATTCCTGTTCATAACATTTCTCCTCATAATTCATCTTGCAACATACCGTAAAGTGGGGTGACTTTGAACGGTAATTTAGCGCCTTTCTAAATTAAATGCTGTACCCAATTGCGAAAAAACTGTTTAAGTTGTCAATAAATTAGTTCAGTTTTTTCGCAATTGGGTACAGCATTTAATTTAGAAAGGCGCTAAATTACTGTTCAAAGTCACCTCAGCATTCAGTCACCCCACTTTACGGTACCGTACTGGTATAAGAGAAGAGAGTGTTCTGTCCATTTTCATACTGGAACGGAACTCTGTTGTTTTATTTTGTCGGATAAGACTGAATACTCTTTCCTCTATTGCATTGCTGTGGGGCAAAGTTAAAACAATTTGTACAGCCCTGCACAGTTTTTCATATTTTTTACACCATTGTAGTCAGTTTCATTGTACAGATCATTCCAAACCGCCTCAAAATCAACTAAATTCTCTGCAAGTTGTCTTTGTTTACATTTGAATTGCATAAATTCATCGTACAAATTATTCATGGTATCAGTGATGAACTTCAATATACTTTTGAACCTACTACAAAAATATTAACTTGATTGAAGCTGCTTTCACTGTTTTTAACATTGACAAAAGCACTATTGGAAACAATTTCACTGTTAAGAGGCAAATTCAACTGTAAATATTTTACTGATGTGTAAAAGAATGCTCTAACTTCCTCAAAAAATGTTTCAACATGATTTTTATCTACAGTTCCATCATCAAATAGCTTGTCTAAGATATTTATTTCAATGAAAGACGGGAAGCAAGTCGTACACATAGAAATCAAAAGAGAGATTACTTGAAGGAAAAACTCAATGAGTGTAGCAACAAATAGTAAGAATAAAAACATTATAGATTTATATAAGGGCATAAAGGGATTTAAGAATGGATATCAGACAAGGGTGAGAATGGTGACTTGCTCGCAGACTCTCATTCAATCCTGAACAGATGGAAAAATTATTCTGGGCAACTACTAAATGTATATAGGCCAAATAGAAATGATCGGGATGAAATTCAAATACAAACTGCTGAGCCATTTATACCCGAACCCACACTTTCTGAAGTCGAAATTGAGATAGAAAAGCTGAAAAATTACAAGTCTTCAAGTATCGATCAAATTCCAGCAGAATAAATACAAGAGGGTGGAAGCACATTATCTAACGAAATGTATAAACTTGTACTTACTATATGGGAAAAGAAAATTCTACCAGAACAATAGAAGGCGTCCATAATTGTACCTATCTTTAAAAGGGGGACAAGACTAAATGTAGTAACTTTCGAGGAATATCACTTTTGTTGACGTACAAAATTTTGTCCAATATTTTTTTTTGAGAAGATTAACTTCATATGTAGATGAAATTATTGGGGATCATCAGTGTGGTTTTAGGCGTAATAGATCGACTATTGATCAGATTTTTTGTCTTCGACAGATATTGGAGAAAAAATTGGAGTATAAGGGTACAGTACATCAGTTATTCATGAATTTCAAAAAGGCATATTACTCGGTTAAGAGAGAAGTTTTTTTATAATATTCTTATTGAACTTGGTATTCCCAAGAAACTAGTTCGATTAATAAAAAAGTGTCTCAGTGAAACGTACAATAGAGTCCGTATAGGCCAGTTTCTGTCAGATGCTTTTCCAATTCACTGCTGGCTAAAGCAAGGAGATGCACTATCACCTTTACTTTTCAACTTTGCTCTAGAATATGCCAGTAGGAAAGTCCAGGATTACAGAGAGGTTTTAGAATTGAACGGGTTACATCAGCTCCTTGTTTATGCGGATGACGTGATTATATTAGGAGAAAATCCACAAACGATTAGGGAAAACACGAGAATTTTAATTTAAGAAAGTAAAGAGATAGGTTTGGAAGTAAATCCCGAAAAGACAAAGTAGGCCTATATGATTATGTCTCGTGACCAGAATATTGTACAAAATGGAAATATAAAGATTGGGAATTTATCCTTTGAAGAGGTGGAAAAATTCAAATATCTTGGAGCATTAGTAACAAATATACTGGTAAATGATACTCGGAAGGAAATTAAACGCAAAATAAATATGGGAAATGCGTGTTATTATTCGGTTGAGAAGCTTTCATCATCCAGTCTGCTCTCAAAAAATCTGAAAGTTAGAATTCATAAAACAATTATATTACCGGTTGTTCTGTATGATTGTGAAACTTGGGCTCTCACTTTGAGAGAGGAACATAGGTTAAGGGTGTTTGAGAATAAGGTGCTTAGGAAAATATTTGGGCTAAGAGTGATGAAGTTCCAGGAGAATGGAGAAAGTTACACAACGCAGAACTGCATGCATATTCTTCTTCACCTGACACAATTAGGAATATTAAATCCAGACATTTGAGATTGGCAGGGCATGTAGCACGAATGGGCGAATCCAGAAACTCATATAGAGTGTTAGTTGTGAGGCCAAAGGTAAGAAGATCTTTGGGGAGGTCGAGACGTAGATGGGAGGATAATATTATAATGGATTTGAGGGAGGTGGGATATGATGATAGAGACTGGAATAATCTTACTCAGGATAGGGACCGATGGCGGGCTTATGTGAGGATGGCAATGAACCTCCGGGTTTCTTAAAAGCCATAAGTAAGTAAATAGATTCTTTAGCTGACAAACCAAAGTAGTGTCCTCTATTGTTCAAAACAAGGTCTTTGCGTCAAAAGCTTTGGGAAGTAAGGTAGTGCGTTAATCTAAAAAAAAAGTTGAAATATATCTTAATTGAATTTCTAAAAGAATGCTTTATGGGTATGGCGCACTGACATGCTGACAAGCATAAAAAACGCTGATGTCAGCCGCAAAAGCTGACACTTGGCAGTGTAACCTTTCTCTGACGTCGTGCGCAGGCAGCAAGCGGTAAGTATGGAAAGAGGAAGGGTTGTGTATATGAGTAAGCAACCTGTTGGATTAAGAAAAGAGTGGTGCACAAATTTCAAACGGAACGTGAAATTTTATGTCGTTATTTTTATATGGTATCTTTCTGTTTAATATTATCTATATTGTCTGTAAAACAAAAGTACTAACACTGATTTCTTAATATTGCACTTGTGTTTTAAATCTTAATAACATAATAGAGAGTTAAGAAGGAATATTCACTTAAATTCCATAGTAGTATAATATTATACTGTATTAAGTGGATGAAACACATCATTCATAAAGAAAGTGATATTCCAAAGAAAGAGATTGAGTATGACATGATAAGTTGGAATTTATATTGATGGTATCTTTAGCCTTACAAAAGTAATCAATAAACTAATCAAAATAATATTACAGTACAAAGCAAAGTTACCTAGGTACTGTTTCTGTTTTTTAAGTGTAACTAATATTACATAACAAAACTCTTATCGCATTATGCTTTTAAGGTGACATTTGTAAGCAACTTCCTATCATCAGAATATTAAATTATTTTCTCGAAATCTGCTGAAGCTATAGAGTTGACATTTTTATAACACATGGACACGCATCTTTTGCTTATGATGTAACAGTAGTTGCTTTGTTAATTAATTTCCTTACAAACAACTTCCATGTGAATATTTTCAAAATTTTCAATACACTATCTTCAGTAATATCTTCAATAATATGGTATATTAGATTTACGAAAGCATTCTGTAAGGCTACTAAATAAATAGGCCTATACCTGAAAATTTCACTTTTCTATACGAAAAGTTGAGAAAATATTTCCTTTGAATAAAAAAATCAAACTTGTGAAAAATGAGCATTAAAATTAAAACTTACATTCTTATAATGCACTTATACTTCTCAGGCAAATCTAAAAATTAACATGGATACAGTTTTAATAAGTTCTCTTCCCTTTATCTATTGAATCAGTGTTGGCCATCCCTGAATATAGCTCGATCAAGCGGCATATACCACCTCTTTCGTCTGTCTCTTTCCTTTCCGCTGTGAAGCACTCAGGCTCTCCTGAGCTCTAAAGCGCGCACTTGCTCCTGTGGGCATCAATTGACATGCCTGCTGTAGACCGTCCCCGACGACTGTGAAAAGGACGCACTTATACCCCTTACACTTTGTATAAAATAAATCTCTTACCTCTTCTAGGCCACATATTTACATGCACTACTCCCGATCAGAAGGATAAATATGGGTTAGGAATAGTAAAGATTAAATTAAAATAAACGTTAAATACGGTACAAGAAAAGCACACAAATAATATTCATAGAGTTTTTAAACAAATACTGTAGTACTGGTCGTAAACCGAAAATTATATTTTAAACAGAAAGATTTATTTGCCACTAAAATTGTTACGAGTTTAATTACTACAAATAATGTAACTAAATTTACCGATTTTTATAGGTACATACCGATATCTGTACTTTGACCTTGCATTATAAAAAACCTATTAAACTTAATTGTATGTGATGTAAGAGCTGAGTTTCCTGTTAAAATTTATTCTCTTGTTAACAGAAATACGTATTAGTATAAAAAAGCTAAGTATAAACATAAATACTAAATAACAGTACATAAGCACTAGAAAAAAAAATTAAATTTATCAAAATAACAATACACACATAATATTACATCATACCGGTATTCCACAAAAGGTCAATAGTTAAATCGGTATACTTGAAAAATATGAAATATGTTGTTGTTTTCTAATGCCAGGCGTTTGACAATAAAGTCATTTGACCTCTTGCACTCCAATATTTTTCAAAGATATTATGACCAGCCACTGAAGCACAGATTTTGAGGTGTTCCGAATCCATTTCTTGGTTTGAGTTGCACAATGGGCAGTTAGGGGACTGATATATTCCAATTCTATGCATGTGTTTGGCCAAACAATCATGGCCTGTTGCCAATCTAAATGCAGCTACAGACGATTTTCGTGGTAAATCGGGAATTAACTGTGGATTTTGATGCAGAGAGTTCCATTTTTTCCCTTGGGATTTAGTTATCAAATTTTGTTTCTTGAAGTCTAGGTATGTAGATTTAATAAATCTCTTTACAGAGTAATACGTAGATTTAGTAACAGGTCTGTAAGTAGCAGTGTTGCCTTTCTTTGCTAAAGCATCCGCATTCTCATTTCCCAGGATTCCACAATGGGATGGTATCCATTGGAATACAATTCTTTTATTGAGTGATATTAATTGAGAGGGCATTTTAGTTATTTCTGCTGTTTGAGATGAAGGTGTGTGTTTAGAGACGATTGATAGAATAGCTGCTTTGGAGTCTGACAATATAACTGCATTCCTAAATTTATTGATGTGGCATAGAAGATTCCTGAGACATTCACTTATTGCAATGATTTCACCATCAAAACTTGTTGTTCCATATCCAAGAGATCTATAAAGTGAGAAGAGACAGCACGTAACACCTGCACCGGCACCTTGTTCTCTGGAGATCAAGGATCCATCGGTGTATAAATGAAGCCAGTTTTGTGGAGGGTACCTAATATTAATTGTCTCTAAAGACAATTGTTTCAGTATTTAAAAAAATATGAAATATACAACTTTATGTAGGAACAGCGGCAAACTCCTGCCTAAGCAGGAGGGTACCTAATATTAATTGTCTCTAAAGACAATTGTTTCAGTATTTAAAAAAATATGAAATATACAACTTTATGTAGGAACAGCAGCAAACTCCTGCCTAAGCAAACTAGCAGCTGCCTAGAGCCCCAACTTTGGAGGAGATCTCGGCCAGGGAAAATAATAATAATAATAATAATAATAATAATAATAATAATAATAATAATAATAATAATGCTATTTGTTGGACATTAAAACTTTCGCTTGGCAATATAATCTTGTAATAAATTGTTGTTTAGTCCAAAGACAGGTTTGAACCTCTTAAGTGACACCAATGAGGCATCACTCATGAAGCAAGTAAGCCAAGAGATAATGAGATAGGGTGACCATCTCCCCTTTCTATTGCATACATCGTTGACTAGTAACATATTTCACTAATCAGACTTCAGATGTATACAAACAATATTGTTCTTCCTCTGACACATATCGTCAAGTGAAATGTACTATCTAATAATATATATATTTGTGGTGCTACAGCCCTGAAGGGCCAAGACCGGCCAGCCGGCTGCTGGTCTCACGTCCACTTGCCGAAGCAGAGGTGGACGATCATCCAACCACAATGGAGGTATCGTGTGGTTAGCACGATGATCCCCCCAGCCGTTATAGCTGGTTTGCGAAACCGGATTTTTGCTATCTATCGTAGCTCCCCAAGTGCATCACGATGCTGGGTGGGCACCGGTCCCACACACTGGCCGAAATTTCATGAGAAGATTTATTTTCCCATGAGAACGCGCATTCCGTAAAGTGAGTCCTAGGCAGGATGCCTTAGATCTCGATGCCACGGCACAGGATATATATATATATATATATATATATATATATATATATGTATGTATTAGCCATGATTACGTATTTATGATCAGGGGTATCAGCTAGAACCTCAATCAGAGATAATCTTGTAATTATAAAAATGTAAAAAAAATATAGTTGGTACTTATCTACTTCATTTCTAAGTCTGCTTGTCTATTTTCTAAATTCAAACTAAGTTAAATAAATCCCACTCTGTTAACTGCCTAGAGGCCCTGGATCTCTATGTCTGGGCTTGTTTGGAAAAATGAAGTAGGCCTATATAGTCACTTGTTTCTTACTCAGTCTTAGATACTGTTAGGAACAGTTTGCTTATACTACCAGTACTCAAATTCGAGGGCTTAATGTGAAACTAACGTAATTATAATCTACATTTTATTCACAACAAAATTCTTCACAGACAATACGCTTATTTCACATGAACTATACCATCATGTCTTGTAGTTATGAATTGTATTATATATGACTGTTCGAAACTGAGTTAGGATGTTTGTGACCAAGTAGAAGAACGAATTATCAGCACTTGGTGTAAAACTCTAAAAAATCAATTTTTGATTAACACCTAAACAGATGTATTAGGTATTTTCCTTACAATTTAACTCGAATATATTCACAATGCATAAATATCTTATACCAGAAAAGTTTGATGTTCATACTCATTCTGATTCAGCTAACAAAGAGTGGACTCATTGGCTGAAGACTTTTGATAATTTATTTGCACTGTTATCTATGCAGCGTGGGAAATATCGACATTTCACCTATAAATACTGTAATATACCGCAATTTAATAATGATACCGGTACAATATCACATCGTGATCAGATCATTGACTAGACAGGTGTCCAATACTATAATTTCGAATTCATGTTTTGATGCAAATAGCTTATCTGTGAAACTAAATTCCACTTCCTGGTGTATGTAACTGTTTACAGTCGTATGTTGCAAAATTAAAGAAATATAATTAAAAAATGCACTTCTTTCAACAAAACAACCAGCCACCAGCGTAGCTCGGTCGGTTAAGGCGCTTGCCTGCCGATCTGGAGTTGCGCTTGGGTGCGGGTTCGATTCCCGCTTGGGTTTTTCCGAGGTTTTCCCCAACCTTAAGACAAATGTCAGGTAATCTATGGCGAATCCTTTGCCTCATCTCGCTATAACCAATCCCATCGATGTTAAATAACTAAGTAAAAAAAACAAAATAACCATTTCCTGTGAGTTAGAAAGAGAGAAAGATTCGCTTCAGGTGTGCCAATAGTACGGAAGTTACACGTCACTGTTTTTTTCAGAATTTGTCTACAGAAGTTGTGTATCCAGTTTATAATGTTGAGATAACTGCATTCCTTTCTACATACACCCCCAAAATGCAGTTCATATTATCTGCACAAAAAGTTATTGTTTTTTCTTTTAAGTTAGCATTTTTCAAATAATCACTAAAAATGATTAAAGTACCTGACAAGCAATGGAAATATTTTTACATCCTTATGATTCGATGCATCGGTCATTACTTACTTACAAATGGCTTTTAGAGATCCCGCCCACCATCAGGCCCTATTCTGATCAAGATTAATCCAATCTCTACCATCACATCCAACCTCCCTCAAATCCATTACTTCGGCTTTAATACAGACCATGTACCGTTACATGTTAATTCAAAAGTACATTGGATAATGATAAAATACACGTATTTGGTCAATTTTATAACAGTGTTCGATAAAATTGATAAAATACATTAAAATTGAAGAAAATACATAACAGTTGTATGAGCATTATGTCTATGGAGCTTCTTTAATTATCATAGACCTACATTTTTCGGGGGGGATGCAATCCCCGAAACATGATAAATAAAGAAGCTCCACAGACATATTTCGGGGGGATGCAATCTCCGAAACATGTATAATAAATAAAGAAGCTCCACAGACATAGTGCTCATACAACTGTTATGTATTTTCTTCAATTTTAATGTATTTTACATTGGATAAGTTTATAAGTATAGTCCATGGATCTGAAAGATTGGTTGTGCTGGACAATGTGATAAGCGAACGTTCCTTCAACAGCTATTAATTTCATGTCTTTAACACCAAATCTTTCACTTTTAAAAGAATATGTCAATGGGATGTTAGATGCACTTGTGGGATCTATTCTTTTATGTTTTGCACTGTTTATATGTTGTGTTCGGAGTTTGTAGATCCCAGAATAAGATTAGATCGATTGTTAATTCCCTTTGTAAACTGCGGAGTAAGAAAAAGATGAGGTGCACGTAAATTTCGGAGTAGGAGAAAGAAGCTATAAAATTGTGGGCGGCACTGAAGCTAAGTTAACAAGTTCTTTCCCACTTTCACAGGCTTAGAACCAGAAGATTACATCAGAAACCAGGTGTGGTGAAACTATATTGCTAATTTATTTTGTTTTTATCCACGTGGTTTCGTCTTTTCAGTCAAAAAGATCTGCTTTTATAACTACAGGTAGGGCCATAAAGTCACATTACCCCTGTAATATTTTATTATGTCAATATTTTTAATTGGAATTTTGCTGTGGCAGAAGCATTCAGGAATATAGAACAGAAGATTTTCTTTGCAAAACATCTCGTCGAACATAGCATCGTATTCAGTTATGTCATGATCAGGGAAAGGAAGTTCATGCCCTAAAAACGTGAAAAATATGTATGCATTTATGCCATAAAAATAGATAAATATGCTACAAAATATGCATTATCAGTCTGAGATTATTTTAACAGAAATAATAAGGTATAGGTACTGGTAACTTACGTTTAGTCTATGGATTTTGAAGTGCTTGCCTCATTGCTAATGCTCCATTTATGCTGTTACAGTTCACAACTAAGCAGTGACGTATGTTTTCTGTTGCCATTCTTCGCCTGTTGTCTCTCAGCATAGCTTTGTAGCGCGAAAAACTAAGTTCTACGTCACAAAAAGTAAGAGAGGCTTGCACAAAAGCTGTGAGCTATTCTATAGAAAATTTTGTTGGTTTTTGGGGTGTTTTTCCTTCAGGCATATCTTGAATATCTTTAAGTTGATAATATCCAGGGTTTTTGGAAAGAATATTTGCTGATTTCTTGTTCACTTTATCTCTCACATTTCCTGGAACTGATGTTAAAGTGGATATTCTATCGAAATCTGCTAAAGACTGCAGTAAAGAAATACCAATTGCTAACTTGAGAGGCTCCCTATGAGGGCGTCATCATTACGTTCAAAATTCATAAACATAAATTAGTCGTGTTTACAAGGTTACACACTTTTAAAAATGAGGGAAAGACAGATACATAATATGCAGTTTCCCAGCATAAATTTTAAAGTATGATGCTTTTATAAATAAAGGCAAAATATGCACTTTTATGCACAATAAAATTAATATCATTGTTTATAGAATTTGGGATTCATGTAGATAATCTTTCAGCATATTCACACAACGATAGAGAACAAATATGCAAATGCATGAACTTCCTTTCCCTAGTTATGATAATGATGGTGCACACATATCTTCTGGATAAATAAGGTATGTGTATGTATATTGGGAGGGGGGATAACGTGACTTATGGCCCCCAGGTGGTGTAAAAAGCCATTCCTGCATTCATACATTTTTTTTAAGGAACATGTTCCGCTTTAGATTTGCTCTTTTAAATTGACGTTTCATTCTGATCATAGTCTATGTGTGAAATATCTTAACACCTTTTATGAATTCATGCATGTTTGGATATGGATAATAGAAGTGAGAGTTGTAAATAATTGATTAAATGGCGATCTCGTTCTCACTGAGCGATGAGTGGAGCTGAATGTGAATGACCACGCACCGTATAAAGTAGCGAAGTGAAAATAGTACAAACAAATCGTTCTAAGTTTAAAGAATTGTGAAGTGAGTGTTTCGAGTAAAATGGATCCGTAAAGTCTTAGGGAAAGCATCGTTAAAATTAATAAGAAGATAGAAGACTTGCAACAGGAGAACATGATGTTGAAGAGGAAAGTGAAAGACTTGAAAGAAGAGAAGCGGAAGAATAATTTAGTATTTTTCAGGATCGAAGAACAGGAAAGAGAGCAATCTTGGGAAACATAAGATGTGATACTGACTGTGTGCTGGGAGGGGATGGGATTAGATATTAGTAACAGGCAATTGAAAGAGGTCTATAGAGTGGGACATGGGGCTAACCGGCCTATACTGGTCAAATTGGCGAACTCTATGGTAAAGGATATGATAATGAGCAAAAAGAGTGAGTTAAAAGACTCTAATATTAGCATCGATAGTGACTTTGATTATGAAGTGAGGTGCAGGAGGAAAGTGTTAGTGCCTTTTTTGAAAGCGGCAAGGTCAAATGGTCACTACGTGAGACTAGTGAAGGACAAATTAAAAATTAATGGCGAGACTTTCGACGTAGAGTTATGTTTGGACAGCCTGAATAAATCTGGAATAGGTGAAAATATAAGTGAAGAAAAAAGAAAAATGCTTAAGGATAAAGTAATGGGGTTAGTGAAGGAAAACTCATTTAATACGAGGAACCAAGGTGTGAAGAGCAAGAAACCTGACAGGCAAGAGAGTGCGGAAGTCGGAGTTTTGTCGAGGACAACAAATTCCGATTGAGAAGCATGTGGCAGAACGACGACCCCGGCCCGGTGGATGACGAAAGGTGAAGACAGAGGGAAGACCACGAGGAGTCGAGAGGGGAAAAGTGGCATGGACGCAAGGAGGAAATCTGTAGTGACGTCACCACAAGGTCACAACAAGAGTGTAATGTGTCAAATGAATAAGAGCGGTAATGTAGACGTGTGTGGTGTCAGCGGAAGAAAAAAAGGCAAAGTGAGCCAACAGCTGGGAAAGGTTAAGGTGCAAATGAAAGACGATAGGGATAAGTAAGAGGGGTTAGGGGTAAGAAGTGAAAGTATAGAGAAGGTAAATAGAGCAGATAGACGAAATAAAGCGGAGAGCAACAAGGACAAACCATCATACAATCTAAGGAAATGGTATGTCAGTGGAATGAAGGATTAATTAAGGGTGCAGTGAATATGGATGAATAGTGTTTAAGTATGAGGAGAAGGGTCATGATGAGTTTATTTAATTAGTAGAGATGAGTAGGATGTACTGTAAAGATAGGAAGAGTAGACGAGCTAAAAGTAGGACTAGACTAGATAGGTATCAGTAGGACAAAGAAGTAATATAGATAGATGTAAAGCAAATAATAGAGTGTAGGCTTAGTTAAGACTATAGACAGTGAAATGATTGTAGTGATTTGTAAATAAGTTGGGTCTGCGAGAATGCAGAGTAGAAAAAGTAATTGTTATGTTGTTATTAGGAATAGGAAATAGTAAAAGGTAGGATTAGAAGGAAAGAAGGAATAGTTAATAAATGCAGAAATATAGGAAGTGTTGAACGAACATGAAAGACATAGTGGGTGAACATTAAATGATGAAGAGGTGTCGGTCATTAACATTGGGTAGTGTGCAAGTTGTAAATAGTATATGAAAGAGACTGCTGGCCAGAATACTATAATGTGAAGGGCCAGCAGGACCAAAGGTTAGAGTGAGAATAAACCATACCAAATGGCGATCTTACTCGTGTTAATTATGTAAGCATGTGTGGCTTACAGCTGTTTCGATGTTACTTGACACCATCCTCAGAGCCTACTAGATCTCGGCGTTATCTCAACTTCGCTGCCTGAGATCTAGTAGGCTCTGAAGATGGTGTCAAGTAACACCAAAACAGCTGTAAGCCACACATGCTTACATAATTAACACAAGTAAGATCTCCATTTAATCAATTACTTATATTCAAGTGTTAAAAGTAGTGTACGAAAGATTCAACATGGATTATTGAGAGTTGTAGCGTGAATGGAAACTCTTGAATGAATTAATGGTTTGTTCTATGAATCTGTGCTATCCACTCACATGTCTGGTGGGATTTTATTTATTTATCGAAATGATAACAGCTTCCTGTATTAACAGTCTGCCACAAAGACAGAGAATACTGTGCAATAAGCAGTTGAAAGTACAAATAACATACTGTGTTTGTTTGTTTAAGAGAGTCACACAATGACAAGAAATGATTGAATAAATAATTACTAATTAGTTATTTGAAGATCACTGTTGACCATAAAGATGATTTTGGAGTAGAAATATGGAAGTTTCACCCATGAAGTTTTCTACGATATAATCAGTTGGTTGAATAATTTTCTGATCTAGGGGTTGAATTGCAGCCAATTCTATTGCAAAACATTCACCTATTTCAGGTGGCAGGTACAAGATGCCGAATAAAAGTCGCAGGCATTGCCCTGTTTCATTCTGTTGTTAATGATTTTGTTCACTCGAGTTAACGACAGTTCCACCCTCTAAGGTAAACACTGAACACACCCAAAAATATTGCCCACTTTATAAAATTTGTTCCCCTCCCTCTCTACATGTAAAACCACCAGTGTCAATGATGATATCCTTACCTCTTTCTGAAACCCCCGCCCTAAGTTTCACTGCAAATAATCAGAAAAATAAAATGTATTAATATTAAAAACTCAATAAAACTTTCAAAACTGTAGAACTGTCAAGATTCAATAAAAGAAAAATACCAATTTTTCTGTTAAATTCGCAGCAGTTGTACTCCGTGCACTGTCCCACTAGATGGATGTATATGAAATGAACCAAGGTAACTCCAACTAGGAATGAACTGTTCATATTTTATAAATAGCTGATGAGCGAACTTCACTACTCCCTCACTCCTTTTCCCTCGTAACTTCAGAGGTATATTCATTTTAGAATTTACATGTGCCTTTCACTAGCCTGTAATGATGCCAAAGATAAGAAATGTGTCTTTGTCCGGAATTTCCATACGCTCATTGCATTATATTCAATCACGCCTCATGGTTTATACTGAAAGTGGATAACAGTTATTGCATCGAACATGTCTCAGAAATTGTTTTTTTTTTTAAGTATGGATATCCCTTCTGCAGATCACTATTGAAAACACACTTTTTTTTTAGGTGGGGATATATTATTTCCATACCTATTATTACTCACACTTCAAAAAAATACACTGAATTTCACTATTTCCATACCTATCATTACTTATACTTCAAAAAAATACACTGAATTTCACTATTTCCATACCTATCATTACTTATACTTCAAAAAAATACACTGAATTTCACAAGTTCAGAACAGTAGACCATATTCTACCAACGCTACAACTGCAATGAATTCATTTCGACAGAAGCATATGCATTTCAGTTTTAAATATTGTTGGTGGCATTCATATGAAAGTATAAAACAATTTTCTACAAAAAAAGGAATATTTTGGAGTTCCATTTCACCTTCAAAAGAATCCGGGACAGAGACTTGAAAAAAAAACTGTTCCAGATAATAGGGACATCTGATCACCTCATTGCTAAGCTGTGATACAACAATCATGACCTAACACAGTGGTTCCCAAAGTTGGGGCCGTGTAAAGAGCTAAGGGGATCGTGAGATTATTTACAAAATAAAACAAAATTAATGCGATAAATGTGCTTAATTAAAAAAAAACAACTTCTCATATCTAGACTCTGTATTCGATACACACAGAGTGATATCATTTTAAAGTTCAAGAGGATTTCTTGAGTTTGTGTTCATGGCGAACATAGACAAACTTATTTTGCATAAATACCAGGTTGAAGATATTATAAACAATTAAAGAGTTTGTTTTGCAAACTCGAAATGATCCAAATATGGTATATATGTTCTGCGAAAAAAGTCTAGTTTTAACTTTCTATCAGTAGATACAGAGTACAATGAGCTTTTTCTTTATATACAAGGGTTGGGGCATAAGTCATGGCACCTATTTTTGTTTTCCAAAATGTCAGGGTTGGTATCACAAAATGTCATATGTCGCAAGGAAGAAGTGCAGTCATATTGTGTGTCCACAATATAAGATGGCTCTGTGTTTGTCTGTAATAGACCAGAGAGTAATGTTAAATCAGTTGTCAGTGTAGCGCCGTGCAGGATGGATGTAAGCCATTTTGAACAATGCTTGTATATCAAAATAGCTGTTCTCCATGGGAGGAATGCCAGAGAATGCACAGAGAGTTGGTAGAAGCTGTCAGGAATAATGATTTTCCATACCAGACAGTCGTGAGGTGGCTAGCTACTTTGAAGGCCTTTAGAATGTGTGCTGTCATGATTTTGGCAGGAAGTCTGTAATGTTATGGCAACGACCGTAATAAACATGAGCAAAATGTCGGCGTGTTGATAAATGTCCGTACATTTCGTCCATTCATCCACCCACGCTCGAATTCTCACAAAAAAGAAATAGTTGCCATGACATGGCCCAACCCTCGTATATATTTTAATTCTAGGAAATTGAATGCAACTGTTTAAAATGGGTTCAGTATTCATCTGCGAATGTCGTAATTGTTTTGAGTTTCTTCTGGCAAATACTGTAAAACTTTTTTTAATCGTGCAATCTTAACTGCATGTCCGCAAAAACAAACTCAGTATTTGTTGTATTATACGTAGCTGCATTTTCCACAATTTCTTTTTGCGAAGTGATGTTGACCAGAAGTCAGTTTTCTTTATAAATCCGTTGGATAACAGAAAGCTTAAGCACCATATACTTCTATTTTGATCGCTCTTTGGGTGGTATCCACTGGTTTTAGTAAAAATATCACATTTCGATTTTAAAGAAATTTGTAATTTTCAAATAGGATTAAGTAACAGTGGGGGGTCGCAATTAGATATCTCGCTCAAAAGTAGGTCACGCCTTCAAAAAGTTTGGGAAACACTGACCTAACATATGATAAGGTGTAGGCTACCATTCAGAAATTGGTGGTTCGTTGAGTTTTTGTATTGTTCTTATGTTAGCAAGTCAAAATTGTGAGCACATTGTTTGCAGCGACCATTTTCATTTTCGATCACTAATTACTAGGCTGCAGATTTTTAGGGGGAAAAAAAACCTATATGTCTATTGATAATGTATAGCTTTGGGGTGTAATATTTATACGTTTCATGAACATTTATGCTTAAAAATGCTACAGAGTGATTTAGATAGAACTAACACATTTCTTTCTTTCATTTCAAAATGAATGATGCTAGCCGCAATTTATTATACTAGATATAGAGTACCTATATTTGGGAGATTACTAACCTCTATAGCAAATGCTGAAAATTGTTTATTTATTCGGCTTGAAATTCACTTAATGACCAGTTTTTAACGTCAAATTGCAGGAGTTTTGATTCCCTTTCACGAGTTGCGCAGATGTTTATTATTTATTCTGGATATTTATTGTCATCAAAATTATTATTCTTTTAGAGATCCAATTTGTTTACCAGTCGCAGTATTGTGTTTCTTTGGGGAGATTACGAACACCAAATTCTCTCTGATAAGACCTTTGAGTAGTTGTAATTGAATTCGTAATCCAGAATTCTTTCCCAAAGAAGAGCCGTTTGTTTAATGTGTACAGCATTTTCAGTGACTAAAACAAAATGTCAAAAACAGCTGCCAACAATAAGGAAAAAACATCTGCGCATCTCGTGACAGGGAATCAAAACTCCTGCTTAGTTTGACCTTAAAAACTGGTCATTAAGTGAATTTCCAACAGTGGCGTAGCATCAATGTAAGCTAAAAAGCTTAGCTTCCACCAGTTAATAATAATTTCATAATAAACCTGCAGTTTAATGACAAAATTATTTATTAATTTTAATAGAGTTTATATTTACGCGTTAAATATTGTGATGCGGCAGCTCAGGATGATTCGTGATGCAGCAGTAAACAAGAAGCCTGCACATACCAGCTTCCAAGCAGACTGGTTCCTTCTGTGTAATCCACCCCGCAGATTTTTCATCCCTTTCTAACTAAACTACCCTACTAGTAGTCGCAAGGCTCGCAAGAAGCTAGCTTTAACATTGAAAATAAGTAGTTTCCAAGTTATCCCTTTTCGTCAGTTGTGTTCAGTTGAAGTGTTAGTGTGCATTGTGGCTGATATAATAAATAATGAGCGAAATAACAGTTCCTGACACTAGTTTACTTGAATCTTTTAGGACAATTGTATTATCAAGACTGACTTACAAACAAAAGTGTTATTTAAAAAAGAAATGACCAACTCCCTTGCTGTCAATGAAGGACACAACCAAAAGACAGACGCATACTTACGTAATGATACTAATATTGTGATTTCTCTAAGTATGACAGAGAGTGAGCTAATGTTATACGTATACGTGTCTATTTGTTAGAGATATGTGTAAACTGTGAAATCATATTTTACCACGTATCATTTGAGGTCATGCCTTATTGGTGTTACTTACGAGGTTCCAACCAATCTTAGACTGCTGACTTGAAATTGACTATTTATTTTAAGACTGTATTTTTGTAATACGTTTTCTCATATTGCATGAAAGACAACTTGAGTTAGCTTCCCCTGCTCAAAATGTCATGCTACGCCACTGATTTCCAGCCCAATAAGCAAAGAATTTTCAACATTTGCTATAGGGGTTAGTAATCTCCC
Organism: Periplaneta americana; assembly: GCF_040183065.1. NCBI lineage: Eukaryota > Metazoa > Arthropoda > Insecta > Blattodea > Blattidae > Periplaneta > Periplaneta americana. Next base: position 72,567,538 of record NC_091119.1, read on the forward strand.
AAGTATACTCTACATTTGAGGGATAACAAATTGTGGCTAGCATCATTCGTTTTGAAATAAAGAAAGAAAGGTGTAAGTTCTATATAAATCACTCTGTATTTGAATGTCTAAAATAGCCTATTTTGACGTTTTTACCTATTTCAAATTAGACGACGAAATCTTAAATTTTTTTTTCCTGTTTGTTCTGTGTTGTAAGAACTACAATAATGACTTTCATCTTTTTATTTTTTCTCTCCCTCTGTGAATGGAGGAGCACTTCTATTATTGATTATTTGAACCTAGCTAACTTTACTGACAACAATGGGCGCAACCAAGAGTTTGGTAATTTGAATATGCTAAGGATTTCAAAATTCAGTATCCTAAAACGAAAAATAAATTAATGAATAAACCCATACGAATGAGACATCCTTTATTTAAAATTGCCAATAATGCCCTAATTGATTTACCAACACCATCCAATATTAGAACATGATGAAACTTTGGTTCACTATTACGAGTTCACTTCTCATGTCAATACAGTGGTGACAATGTCAATAATAGTGAGTTCGAAAGCAAGCTGTATAAGGCAGTAGCTTCAAGAATTTCCGAACTTTTCGACAAATAGAAAAATTACATTCTGCCAAGCATATAACAAAGAGATTATTTATTATGTTTTATTTTTTCGTAGTTATTTCTTGACTTTATTTCAGAGTTACGATTTTCTTTTCACGACATTATTAGATTAATGTGTTAGGCCTAATATTAAAGTAAGCAAACATCAAACAGATGATCGTCGACTTCCTAACAAGTATTAGGCCGAGTGGCCTGTTACGGTCTCAAACTAGAATTTTCAGTCCAGCTCTTCTTTGGACGACCTAGAGATCTTTTGCCATGCGGATGGTAATGAAACAGTGCTTTTGGAATTCTGTATCGATCCATTTGTTCGAGATGACCCTTCCACTGAAGTGGATGTTTGCTGATGAACTGCATAATGGGTTCTATTTGAAATTCTTGCATTATGTCCTCGTTTTTTTTAGGACCCCAGTGAGTATATCCAGCTGTTGCTCTCACGAACCTCACCTCACTTGCTGTTATTCTTCACAGTCCACGCTTCACTACCATAGCTTAATACTGGCTGTGCTAAGGTTTTATACAAGCCTATTCTTGTGTGTCTTTGTACTAGTGATCCCTATTGTTTTATTATATTTACATATTTTTTCAGCAATATCTACTTCATCATAAGGTGATAGTGTATAGCCAAGGTAAGTGAAAGTATTTACTCTTTCTATTATTTTATTATTCAAACAGATTTTACTTGGTACAGGGAATTTCCCACAAAATGACAAGATTTTCATTTTTTCAATATTAATTTCCATGTTATATTTTTCACTGACCATATTTAAATTGTGTACTGAATATTGTAAATCATCTTCAGTTGATGCTATGAGAACTAGACCATCAGCAAAAAGTAAAGCATCAAGCTGCAAATTTCGATTAATTGGAATAAATCCATAGCGTGTCTGTTGCCAATCTTGAATGATTCTGTTTATATATGATATATATAATGAACAGAAGTGGTGAAAGGCCACAGCCTTGTCGTACTCCACTATAAATAGGTCGCCATTGTGAAAGTCTATTGTTGCTTCGAATTGTTATGATGGTTGTTTTATATAATGTTGTAAATATTTTGTATAATCTGTTGAGGTACTTGATCATCTGCCAAAATCTGAAGTAATTTATTCTGATTAACTTTATCAAAAGTCTTTTTAAAGTCAATGAATGCCATATGCGTTTCTAGATTAAATTATCTAGGTTTCTCAACTAGCAATGTAAAATATCCATCACAACAGGATCTTCCTCGACGAAAACCATTCAGGATCTTCCTCGACGAAAACCATTCTGTTCTTCACTGATAATATTATCGTAATGCTCATTGAGTTTGTTTTTCAAAATATTTGCATAAATTTTATATCCTGTGTCAAACATGATATTAATTTCAAATTATCTGAATTAATTATCAAACAGTTTTCTATCTACACTCTACATAAGATCCCCCCCCCCCCTTTTAGGTTTTGAGAGATACAAAGTCCCATTTAATTCAACATACACAAAGAGCATTACATGAGATAAATGCCGAACACAAATCTAAACTTAAGCAATCTCTTTTCACATAATCACCTGAAGAATCCAGCAAAAAAAAAGTTGACATGCCATGCTGTTATGGCAACTAACATTTCATTCCGGAAACTAGAAAATCCAACATGCAAAGCATTTCTTGAAAAATACTACCACCAATCAGTCCCTTCTGAGTCAACGTTGCACAAAAATTGCTTGGATTCAACCTACAATGATGCAGTGAACAGAATCCGACAAGATATTGGAGACTGGATATCAGTTGACAAAATGACGATCTTGGTCGATACATTGTGAATTTAATTGTTGGGAAATTGAATCCAGATCTGCCATCCCAAGATTACCTGATATGCACAAAGCAACTTCCTAAGACAAGACAGAAAACAAGCACACAATTTGTTTATAATGGACTGAAAGTACTGTATCCAAATAATATTGATAAAAAGGAAGTGCTGTTCACCTACAGAGATGCCGGCATACATGGTTGCTGGAATGCGTTGATTAGGGTGTTCTATCCTTCTATGTTGCATGTGATGTTTCTTGCCCATGGTATGAACCACGTAGCACAAGGGTAGAATTTCCTAGAGTCAACAAATATTAATCTCTATGGTGAAAAAGTTTTCGTTAAGGGACCATCAAGGATACAGGCTTGCAGAGAAGAGCTCCCAGATATTCCTCTGCCACCTCAACCAGTTCTTACCCATGATTAAAAGCAGCAGAGTACTACAGTGAATATTTCTTAGGAAAAATCCATAAAGTCATACAAAATCTATCCGAGGATGCTATTTGTGTTACTTTGGCAAAATAGTTACTCAAAGATCCCTCCATCCCGTGATTTGACTTACATTAAGTCCCACTATGTTTCTTGTGGCAATCATTTCAGAATTGAAAGGCTCAGGAAAACCTATCTATGAATGAGTTCGAACAAAAAATCAAGGAAGTGCCAGATGTGGGAGAAGTACATACAAAAATGAAAACCATTTTACAAAAGAACAAGAGCCTGAATGAACTGTGTGCAGCAGCACATAATCTTGTGGGGAAATCTGGTGTAGTTGATTGCAATATTCCAATTGAACATGTGCAGGAATTGAAGTATATGTCCCTGTCATGTCTTTTGATGTAGAGCATTCTTTTTCTGCTTATAAACTGATTTTCATCGACAAGTGCCAAACTTTTTCTCTAAAACACTTAGAGAAGGTTTTAGGAATTTATTGCGGAGCCAACTACGGTTTCAATAGCTGAAACACTTTTTGTGGAGTTCTAAATTAAATGCATTTAGTTGTATACATATTATTGATACCTTTGACAAAGTTTAATCTTTTATATAGACACAGTTCGGATGCTCACTGGTACTATTTCCTATAGTTTGCCACTCTATGGAAGGCCTAATGTTGGTTTCTTTGCCTTAGTTAGTAAATCTGCTAATTTGTTAATATTGTACTAATTTATTTTAACATGTATAGCGTTTTCCCATTCTATACTTTCAGAGCCTATTTTATGTTTTATAAAGCCTAAATAAGGTACTGAAAGAGCTTAATTTAGGCACCTAAAACATATTTTTTGGACCTAAAAATCCGCGATATACAGTCATAATGTTACTGAAGTGTAACATGCTGAAGGGAGGGAAGTTTGCTATATAGAGTTAAGTCACTGGAGATCATTATAATTATTGTCTGATTAAAGTAAGTTTGTAACTGACATTTCTGTTATGAAGAGTAGAACATTGCCGATACCGGTACTTACCTTCTTGATGATCACGTGAATGCTCACAATAACTCTCTGGCATGGTCATTACTGTTTGACTGCACGAGATTATTATACATGATTCAGTTGTAATAATTATTTATACTACACTCTCTAACTTTGAACTGTTATAAAATTCAGTATCATATCTTGTATTCTCGTTAAGTATTTACACCAATTAGAAGGGTTATTATTTTTTAACGAAATGTTGAAAAATATACAGATACGTACATTAACATTTCCCTAATAATTACAAAGATATCTTAAATAGATATTGCCTTACTGTCTGGTACACAAAACATTCTACAAATGTATTTCCCAATTTTACTTTCTCATTAGTATCCCTGATACCGTGCCAAGAATATGATTTTGGGCAAGCAGTCTATCTACAATGATTTTTCCTGAAATGCTGGGAGTCAATGTATGTGGGAACATCCCATATGAAATAAAACAATTTTAGCAAAACATTAATGGGTCTTCATTGAAATCACAACAAAAATGCATAATGGCAATCTTGTCTAAATCAAAGACAACGATTTTATTCGAGTTTTTTTTATAATACATAGAATAAACTGACAAATTAAACAATGAAGTTCGTATTAAGTGAAAAATGATCTCCTAAGACAAGTTAATCATTACTGGATATATGAATTCTTTATACTTCACATTGCATTCCTTAAGAATTAGTCACACGTTTGAGATGAATCCTTGTTCCTCACCACAAATAACTTAAATGCCGAGGAAAACTAGTGATCAGAAGCTATAATTGATGCTCTTTTTAATAAACAGCAATCTGCTTTTTGCAGTTACTTGTAAATATTACATTTATATTCGAGAGGATGTCCATAAATTGTGTTCACTTGAATAGGTTATTTTCTGGACAGCAACAGTTCCCTTGCCAACTCTGTGTACGAAGATCCCTTTATTGTTGCTTCCTCTTTGGAAGTATTTATACAGGACTTTCATTTCAAAATTTCCCCGTCTAAATAACTAATTATTTAAATTTAATTCAATTTAAACAAAAAACACGTCAATTTAGATATTGAGGGGGGGGGAAGTCTGAAACTAGAATTAGACCTAATTGCATTTTAGATTTCACCCTCCACCCCCCTTAGAAATTTCAAATGGCACTCCTATATTTTTATACTTAAATATGAAAGTGCATTAAATTGTTTATACAACTCATTCATTTATTTCACATCTTCTGTTTTATATCGTTGCCTGGCAACCTCGGTTGTTGTTACTGTTGATTAGAGCTGAAGCTACAAATACCATTGAACTATTTCTTGTAATAGTTGTGTTCGTGTATTAAATTACTGTAAAATGGTTTTCTTCAATGAAAATCGGTCCAACAATATCATCCCCAAAAATTCCAGCCCACACATTGATCTTCTGAGGAAACTGGGTATTATCTTCACGAAACACATGAGGATTTTCAATGTCTCAGTACCTACAATTGTGTTTGTTGACAAACTCATTTAAGAAAAATATCGTTTCATCACTAAAATAAATATTTTTTTTCTCAAATTTGGATCATCTTCAATTCTCAGAAACATCTGTTCACAAAATTCTACTCTTCTATCAAATTCATCTTCGCTGAGCTGTTGGTGATTTTTGTATTTTGCAGGGGAAAAATTTGTTCATTTTCAGCACTTTGTGCATGGAACAAAGCGAAATGTTTGTTACAGCAGCTACTTTGGAATGTAGGTGGTGGGTTCATTAATGAAATGACCTAGTATTTCAATCTGCGAAGTTTTATCGAGTTTTCTAGGTTGGTCATTTGCTTTATTGTACATAGAACCAGTTTCTTCAAATTTCCATATTAGATATATGACATATCGGTGACTTACATTTTTCTCAGGATGCCTCTTGTTGAAAGCTCTAGCATTTCTACGAGCACAACGGTTTTCAGCTCCATAAATAAATATGATTTGTTCTCTCTTGAACAATTTAATACACGAACACTATTACAAGAAATGTTCAATAGTATTTGTAGCTTCAGCTCTAATCAACAGTAACAACAATCGAGGTTGCCAGGCAACGATATGAAATAAATGAATGCTCTTTCATATTTAACTATAAAAATATAGGGGTGCCATTTTAAATTTCTAAAGGGAGGTGGCTGGGGGATGAAATCTAAAATGCAATTAAGCCTGGTTTCAGACTTCCCCCTCAATATCTAAATTGAACTGTTTTTTGTTTATATTGAATTAAATTAAACAATTAGTTATTTGGACTGGGAAGTTTTGAAATGAAAGCCCTGTATAATGAATACACGAACTCCTGTGTTTGTGCATTAGAATACTACGATCTGACCTTTTCATGCTTTTCCTAGGAGGGGAAGGGAATGAACCCTCGGATCACCCCTTCACCAAATGTATTCATCTTTTTAAGACATGATTAATTCTAATGTGTGCTATCAAGGAAAACACAACATCGAAATTAACTTATTTACATAACATTTCAATAAATAACTTCCTGTAACAATATTATATTACACATGTTTGTGTAACTGGTCTCACAAAAATACAGAACGATGAGACAACTGACAAAACTAAGGAGGAAGAAGTGACTGTGAGAGGCAACAGGCAGACTATGGATAAACAAGCAATACCAGGCAATACCACGACATTACCATGATAACAGCATGAACCTAATAAATGAACAGAGTGGTTGTCTTGACAACGGAAAGGAGATTCTTTCTTCATGATAAATGTTAACCACAAACTTATTTCAATCAGACAATAGTTCAACACTTCTATTCCCTGCTCAAAATCTAAACTGGTTTGGACTTCGGAAGCTTCTTCTGTCAGCCAGACAGAATACTACAGTTTAACGCAGTGTTCCCACCATCAAGCAGCAAGAATAATTGTTATCACATTCACAGAAAAAAAAAAAACTCAATTTAACAGCAAGTACCCAATTAGGCAGTAATAGAATACTTTAGTGAGAATATATCTGAAAATTTCCAAATTTTTACTATTTCCATATATTTTGTTGTTAGCACTCTGTAAGAGATACACCTCTTTCTGAAAATATAATAAAAGGAACACACAATGTGTGTAAGCATGACATTAATTCGCGGACTGTGATTCATATAACACATACTTTTTTTACAAGCTTCCTAAATTTATTTGAATAAGTTTCTCACATTTTGATAGACTGTATGTATGACATAATATCAAAAGTATAGCACAGTTAAGATTTATACTATAATCATGACATGGACACACTTGTCAATGTTGCTTGTTTTGTACAGAACAGTGCACAGTTATCACGTTGGCTTCTGCATTATATGCAGTTATAACAAAAATATTCTATTTCTCTTTTGTCCTATTACAGTTCAGTCTTGATTCATATTTAGTGTTTATTAGAAGTACCTTTCACTAAAGTGAATGGTATCATTGATTAAATCACTCACAGGTGAGAAGTTACTAGCCAGTCAGTTGTGAAAATTTTTTGTGTATGCAATTAAAAAATATATATTCAAATGAAGTGTCAGGACTCAACTTGCGAAGCATATGGAATGAACAAGGCCATTGTATTGAGGATATGTTCTGAGATAAGAAGTAATTGGCAAATCCTCCAGTTCATTTTGTCATGTTGAAAGCACATAAACTGTATATACTAAAGAATGCAACGAACTTGGATGATTTCGTCAAAGAGCTATTTTCGAATGTTAGATGTACAGCAAAATTTCTGACTGAAAACAGTAAGTTTGGAGGTTAAAATTTCATATGACTCATTTCACATCAATACATTTAGATTTCTTTTTGTATACATAAAAAATAATGGCTTCGTTGAAACTCCTCTGTATAAAGCATCAAATTAGAATTTGTTGTGATAAATTATTTACAAGGGACTTGGATTATTAAAGCCAAAAATATATCTGGCAAGATTTTACAAATGGTTGATTTAAGTCTGCCTGTTTGAAAAGGGAGCCAGCTTATTGCTCATCACATAGAATCTTCACTGCCACAAAGTAAATGACAGCTTGTATATTTCAAGAGCGCTTCTTGACAATAAAGAAGTACATGTCCCACATAAAACTGGTACATCTCATATATATTATAGTAATATGAGTGTTTTATGCATAGGTTCTAGTTATAGCAAAATATTGGCTACATCATGACGTTTCATGGAGAGGATCTAATAATGGAATGAGATTACAGTGCAAATATTTCTGCATTACACATCTTATGATGCAGTTACTCATTCAAACATCATGATGTAAATGATGGTTAAAGCATTTTTAATACCAGCAAGCTATATTCATAGACTTAAATACTCTAGTACAGTGGTTTCAAACTTTTTGCAGATGCAACCCACTTTTGGACGAGACTAATACAAATCCCTGCAAAATCGAAAACGATAATTTTACTCAAAACCAATGGATACAACACAAAGAATGGTCGATTTAGTAGTATATGGTGCAACAATGGTATAAAATCTTACTTAACCATCATTTGTAGTACTTCAAACTATTACCGCTGTGGTGCTACGGTAATAGCTCAATACAAATCGAAAATGATGCTTGCGCTGTTACCCTGTATTCAAATATTTTTTATCTATGCATTCTAGACTTTCTAGCCTGTTTGAGAGTGCATGCTCTTTGTAGCTAGATAACACTGGAGTCTTCTGGAAACAATGCAAATATAAAGACACAGCAAAGTGCGATGATACATCATTTCCATTCTGTGCACCATACTGTTGAACGAAACATAAAATATCGAATATTAAACAATTAGCAAGAGCTAGTCTATAGCATTTTGTTAAAAATGAATACATTTTTAAAAAAAGATTTTTGGAACTTTCTACATTGGCAGTGACAAGAATAAAAAAAAAAAAAAAAATAGATTGTACAGCAATGATTATATCAATATGGTTTTACCATTATCCCCCTCCCCCCAAAAAAAAACACACAATGTCTAGTTTGTCGAGAAGTGTTGCATAAGAAAGCAATTTTTACATTTAAATATCAAACATCCAATCATAATAGACAAGTCTGTATAATTCTTTGAAAGAAAGCTGAACTATCTTTACAAGGAGTAAGCTGTTTTTACTATGGCAACGAGAAATAATCATAAAGCATTCCTAGCAAATTATCGAGTTGCATTTCGCATTGCAAAAATCAATCATGCACATACAAATGCCAAGTATCTCATTTTACCGGCAGCTGTGAATGTGGTGCAAATAATGGTTGGAGAAAAAGATTCTGACAAGCTCAATTATGTTCCCCTCTCTAATAATAACATGATTCGAAGAATAAGCAACATGACATGTAAATATAAATAAATGCCCAAAGAAAAAAAGAGAGAGAGGGAGGGAGGGGGAGAGAGAGAGAGAGAGAGTGGGTGAGTGTTTCCTGTAAAAAGTTTAGGAACTAACACAAAAATACAGTCTACCAACCAATAGAGAAAATTCATCTTTCAAATCAGACCCAACAAATAAAAATTCAATTAAATATAGCCTGCACTTTAATGTAAACATAGAGGGAAAAAAAGCAAATGAGAATTCCATTGTATCCAGATACTATTCACCAAAACTACCTATAAGAAGAGTGGCTTCAAATTATACAGGTAGATCAATTACTCACAGATATTAAAACAGGTGCAGGGGCTGGCACGACATGTTCTTTGTTCTCATTTTACTGTTCGGCAGGGACGGAAACTACTAACTTCAGCAGTGAAATCTTAGCAATATAGAATACAGTACTCTGAAGAACTGGAATATATATATAAAAGCAGTCATTCTTTCGGATTCCAATGCAGTCATTCAGGTCAAAGCCAAACATGCAAATTTAACCTTAATGCAGGATATAAATAAGTTCATCATCCAGCTCCAGAGATAAAACAAATAATTTTCCATTGGATTCCTTCTCATTGCGGCATTCTAGGGAACGAAACTACTGACCTTTTAGCAAATAAAGTTCTAATATAATGCTAAAACCCACATCCATGCATACATTCAAATCTATCACATCTATTATAAAAAGACGAATACAGTTTCATAAGATGGGCCACCTTACTTAATAATAGAACTCATACCAGAACATCAACGAAAATCTGTAGTGGCCACTTTTATACTGCTGACAGGACACAACTGTCTGGCTAAACATCTACATCAACTACATATTGTCAACTCTCCAAACTGCCTGTTATGTCACAAAGAAGATATCATGGATGATCAAAACTCGTATTCTGCAGAGCCCTCAGAGCAGAAGAAAACATCATATGCAAATATTGGAAAGGCAGATTGCTAATGGCTTCATTGCTAAACACGACTTCACATTAGAAACCCACTACTTCTAATCCTGGTGCAATGAGTGTAGAGCATGGTCAAAGATTTATCAAGAAACTAAAACCATGGAAGTAAGGTACCAGGACAAGTGCAATGAAGCAATACTGGAGATAACTGCTGGTACATAATGAGAAATTCATCTCAGAGTCATCACAAACCATCAATATGGTGCATGGTTTCGAGTAACCAGATATTTGTAACATCTGAATCTATGTAAGTTAAATCATTTTTTTATTAACCAATGAAGGATTAATAATTAATTTTGCACTTTCATAAGTTAGATTATCGCATTAAAATACATCATATCGCACTTAACACACCAATAAAAGAAATGGCTTTAACTTAAAGTATATATGTTAAAGAGAAACAAATATACCTATGTAGGTTTGGTAGTGCAGATCTTGTAATTTATGTAACAATGTCATGGAGATTTAAAAATGAATAAATAATAATAAACTGTAAAATGAAAGTTCATAGTTCTAATGAAAAATTTATTTAATAGAAACTTAACTTTTTCTGGTACATTAAGAGCTGCAATTTTAATCTTTAATGGATTTTAACATGACCATCATTTGTAGGACAGCAGATGTCAAGCCACAGAATATCAATAATTGAACCACAAGGCGGATTCTGCACTTCAAATCGAGGTCAGCCACTGGTGTCCTATACACTTGATCCTTTACGAATCCCTATAAGAAAAAGTTCAAGGTTATTAGATCTGGTGACCTTGGTGGCCAAGCTATGGTCTCAGAAAGTTGTCATGCGAAGTGAGGAGGAACACTGACTTGTTGATAAATGGCTCCAGCAAGAAGCTGGCACAACACAGAACTCAAATGTGTCTCGATAGGTTGTGGCAGTCACTGTAGGTTCAGCAAAAAGAAAGGACCTATCACACAATCTTTCATTAAGCCACACCAGACATTAATTTTCGGCAGCAAGTTTCCTGTTTGCTTGAACTTTCTATCCCAGGCATTATTCTCTTATCGTTAGGAATGAGCTCATATTTTTGAAGATTGTATTCTCGGCAAAATCGGCGTTGTACATGCTTCATACTTTGTTTCTGCTAACCAAAGAACAAACGAGATTTTCTACTCGAGTCCACATAGCTCTAGCTTCACAGAATTAACAGTCTGTTATTATTTATTCATTTCTCGGTCTCCATGACAACCACCATTTATGTAATGGTGGTTGCAAGATCTGTACTACCAAACCTACGTACATTTATTTCTCTTTGGCATATATGAGGATCATTTCATAAATAATGTACAGGTTGGCAGTAACTTATTGCAGATTGAGTAACACAACAACAATGAAAATTACGCAGTTGCAGTTGAAAGCTTATAATGAAGAAGTACGTGTTTTGTTTCATCTATAACATAGACCTACTCTATGTTTAAATAACGAGAGCTAGAAGTGGAGCCTGCATGTGTATCGGTTACTGTTACTATTGAAGATCAAAGGTCGTACATTAAGGTCGAAACTTCACGTGGCAAAAACCATAAGTGCTTTAAGTGAAGTTTGCGGTGAGTTCACAGTGGACCATAGCACAGTTTCTCATTGGGCTCATCGTTTTTGTGATCATATGAGCATAGACGATAATCAAGGACCAAGAAGGCCGAAAATATCAACAGATGAAAGAAGTGTGAAACTTGTGGCAAATGCTCTTGAACATTGTCATGCGACATATGGGGAACTTTCTGGGGATTCCAGCAATGTCAGTATTCCATATTCTAACAAACAATTTAAAGAGAAAAAATTCTGCGTCATGGGTCCTTCACTGCTTGACTGCTGAACAAAAGCAGAAACGCCTGGACATTGCAACCTTGCTGAAACAGAGATTTGATGCCGAAGGTCAAGCATTTTATGTCGAACTGTCACTATTTATGAAACTTGGATTAGAGACTTTGAGCCAGAGTTGAAATCACAGTCCAATGGTGAAGAGATTCAGTTTCTCCGTGACCAAAAAAAAATTTCAACGACTTCAATCAAAGGTGAAGTATAGGATGATCTTTGCTTATCATGACAGATAGAGTCCCATGTGAAACAAGTGTCACAACAGTGTATTACCGTAACTTCACGCAAAATCTGCCCAGAAAATGCACAAAAACCGACCTCATTTGCTCGAGGCTGGGCCACCGATTCTCCATGACAATGCTCACCCACACATCAGGAATGTAACTCAACAGCTGTGCAAATATGGATGGGAAGTGTTACCTCATGCTCCTACAGTCTGGACATGAGTCAGCCAGACTTCGACTTGTTCTCAAAGTTGAAATAACCTATGTGTGGACATCGTTTTGCTCCTCTGGAAGAGCTTTCTGCCACCATTATCCAGACCATTCACTAGATGAACAGAAATGGTGCCCTGAATGAAATATTAAAATTTCCCAGATGTTGGGATTCAGTCATTGAGCAGCAGGGAAACTATACTGAAGGATTGTAAAGAGATACTGTAAAAAAGAAATAAATGTGAATAATTTCAAGGGAAAAATTATTCTGGAACTGGGTATCGAAGCCGGGACATTTGGCTGAGTGTGCCAACGCTCTACTGACTGAACTACTGGTATAGCTTCCTATGAAGCTGACTTGAATAATTTCAAAGGAAAAATTGTTCTGGGGCCGGAGTATTGAACCCGACACCTTTGGCTGAGCATGCCAACACTCTACCGACTGAGGTAGGAACTGTATTAGACATTGGCTCAATTTTCCCTTTATATCCACATAACTCAAGTGGGTTGACAAGACGTCAAAGACCCAACATTGAGTGCACACAAACTCTGTGTGACTGAAATTGTGGTTTTCTGTTAATGAACAGTGGTGTATATTATGCAAATCTGGCTTTCAGGTGTAAACATGTAAATAAAAAAAAGGTGTGCATTTATGAAATGATCCTCGCATATTAAGTTATAGGCATTTCCTTTATGGTGTTTTAAGTGGTATCTGGTATACTTAAAAATAATATTTGTTCGACTTTTTTTTAATTTTGAAGTTTACCATTTATGTTAAAAAATTACAGAAACTCTGAATACAGACTTGGATTCAGGACACTTCATTAGTCATGTAGACCTAAGTTAGTTTATTGCATTTATTTTAAAAGAATTAACTTATTTAACTTTGCAAATTTTGACATTTTTCGGCATTTCAAAAATTCACAAAACCTGACGAGATGGAGAAAATCTGAATACAGATTCGGATCCAGGGTACTTAGTTACCTATTAACAACAGAAGTTAGATTATCGCGTTTATATACTTATGAAATTTGCTTCTTTTGGTTTTCCATTTTTATTTTTAAAACTGCAGAAAAACCTGACATGATACAGAAAATCTGAATATAGATTCGGATTCTGTACACTTCAATTAACTAAACACAGTCAATTTTGCTCATGAAACAGAAAAAAAGGTTTTAAAATACATACCAGTGTATTTTGTTTTGTAAACTAATAGAAAATGTTAAAATACTATTATGTATGATGTTGACTGGACGAACGTACAGTATATGCACTGATGGCATCAAGGCAATGATGGGACATCAAAGTGATCTCATTGTCGGATTACAAGAGATAATGCCAAATGGCTGCACTATTTTTTTTAGAAGCTCTTGCATCAAAATCATTACCATCTGAAATTGACTGTGTTTTAAAATCTGTCATTAAAGTAATAAATTTCATCAAAAGAAAATTGCTGCAAACTCGTATTTTAGCAAAACTTGTGAAGACATGGGTTCATTATATTGTATATAATATTATATTCGTTGTCATATTATGACAATCTTCTTTATCACACAGAAGTAAGATAGGGTAACGTATTGAAAAGTGTTTTCCAGTCAAGAGTAGATCTTTAAATGTACTGGTGCCTACAAGACGAGAAATCAGAATATGCAAACCTATTTCCCAATCCTAAATATAAAATAAATGTAGTTTTATTTTGTAAATCTTCTCCCAACCCCACTCAGCTCTTTATACGACCCCACTTTGAATACCACTGCCCTACAGCAATGTGATGACTAGTCTTACGAATTCGTAGTCCCTTAACTCAGAATGAAGGGAAATTAAATTGTGCTGTAAGGGCTGTGGAAGATGACGTCACAGAGTTCAGTGCATGTACAAGTAAATTCAGCTGTCGCTTGCAAATAGTGATTCGCTATCATCAAGTGCAGGTTGTTATATTGTATGTTTCCCCAAGCAACGTCATACATGGATGTTATGTTTTATTTAACGACGCTTGCAACTGCAGAGGTTATATCAGCGTCGCCGAAATTTTGTCCCGCAGGAGTTCTTTTACATGCCAGTAAATCTACTGACAAGTGGAGCTGTGACGTCACTTCTATAACTCTGGGAATTTTTAACTGTGGATTGTTGTTGTTCTATCAATCGTACGATGCTCCTGTTTTCCAGAAACTAATCTCTACACCTACTCGTCAGAATCATTTTCTATCTAAAAGCGTATTTTTAAGTTGACAGGGCCTTTAACTTCATATAAAATTAACTGTTTCAAATACCTCTTCTAAATGCAGGGAATAGCAGTGATGAATGATCTCTATTTTCATGATTCATACCTGAGACTTCTCCTTAACCTCTTCCCTGATTATCCCAAGTTAACTTGGGTTAGTCACTGCAGACTAAATCTATTATCCCGAGTTAACTCATGCAAGACCAAATTTTCGTTGCAACAGATTATTATCCCGAGTTTATACATTTCAATCAATTAGTTAACATTTTTCTCAGTAGATGACAACAGAAGTTAGTTTTTCTGCTACATCTGGTGGATTGTTTTGTACTTATTCTGTGCGGGTAGAACACAGAATGTTCTTTGTTCGTACTGTATTTATACACACTAGGTGCTAGTTTTGGCAGTTTCTGTTTGTTTCTTTCGTAATCTCTTTTGGGTGTGAAGATGGATCGTGGTGGTGATGACGAATATATTCCTGTAGAAGATTCAGACAATGAAACATTGGTACCAGAAGACGAAGTTACAGACGAACTTACGGATTCAGATTGATGTGTTGATGTCACGTCTGCTCGACAATGGGTCAAGGAGAAAACATCTGGTGCTATTTCTCATGCACCTCTGAGGTTCCCGTTCACAGGTGCTTCTTCCCTGAACTTTGATATTGACTGTGATAGTGATATTTCTCAATATTTTGATTCTTTGATAATGATCTCACAAACATTACAGTCGAGGAGACGAAAATCAGTGTCTACAAAATGCTGATGATAATTCGTGGCGTCCCACTACAGACTGAAATACGTGTACTATTGGGCATAGTGATACTGCAGAGCATCATTCACAAATCTGAGGAACAGATGTACTGGTCTATGACTGCTACATCATTCTTCCCAAGAACGTTCTCATACAGGAGATTCTGTGAATTGAAAAAATTCCCGCACTTTGCTAACAATGAAGACTATGATCCGGAAACACAACCAAATTCAAACTGAATAAAGTTTGGCCCGTTTTTCGAAATCTTGAAGACAAATTCAAAAGGCTATACACCCCAGATAGAGATGTCACCATTGACGAGAGCCTGTTGCTTTATAAGGGACGACTAAGGTGGGTGCAGTATATACCACTCAAACGATCCAGGTTTGGCAATAAAGACATACATGCTCTGTGAATCTAAGAGCCGGTATGTTTGGTCCAGTATCATTTACACTGGGAAAGGGACTGTCCTTAATAACGAGTATAAGGATCTTCAAATGTCTAGCCAAGTAGTTATTACACTCATGAAGCCTTTACTTGGCTGGGGCTATTGTCTTATGACGGATAATTTTTACACATCACCCAAGTTATCCGACATGCTCATTACACACACTACAGACACTTATGGAACTGTGAGAATGAGCAGGAAGAAAATGCCGCCAGGATTGAAGACACGAAAGCTGAAACAGTGGCCTTCCGGAGGGGCAAGAACATTGCTCTCAGGTGGAAAGACAAAAAAGATGTGGTGCTTCTTAGTACAGTACACAATGCTGAGATGGTCGCTGTCAAGGATGATTTGAAGCCGAAAATGGTGGTCGACTACAACAATGTAATGGGGGGAATGGACAGGGTAGACCAGCATTTGGCGGCTTTCACAGTTCTGCAAAAGAGAGGGAAGTGGTACTACAAGATCTTCTTTCATCTTCTCGAGTTGGCCCTGTGAAATTCCTACATTCTGTACACAAAATCTGGAGGCAGAAAGACACCCTTGGACTACCAAATGGTGGTAATCTGCAAGATCTTAGAGAAATACAGCTCGAATGTCCTATCACCCCAGGCAGGACAACCAGGGAAATCACCCAACCTACTTTGGCTTACAGACAGATATTTTCCCGAAGTTATTCCACCTAGTCCGAAGAAGAACAATTCCACCAGCCAGTGTTTCATGTGTAGTAGTGTGAGGGATGCAAAAAAACAAGAAAATTCGACGCGAGAGCAGATACTACTGTCCAGACTGCAATGTGCCACTTTGCGTAATGCCTTGTTTTCGTGTCTATCACACATCAAGCAACATTTAACCCTCTGATATCAGCGCTGGTATTGTACCACGTGGATTAATTCAAGGAACACATATTTCCAGATATTTTAGGAGAAAATTTATGTGGGATAAATTACCAGAGCTGGAATCAAGGTGGACCAGATAACTCGGGATAATAATCCAGGTATGAATATATGTCTATTTTGTAGTGATTCTTTTGAATATGTAAGAAAATTAGTCGTGTACAGTGTTTCTGTAATATTAAATAACCTCAAAGCCAAAATAAATTTTTTTTTTTTTTTCGCAAACTTAGGAAAATATACTGTATAGTAAGGGAAGAGGTTAACTACGTTAATAATTATATTTCATTAATATATTAATAGTAATGGCACATATGTAAATATCACGTACTTTGAAATGAGAAAGAAATATCCTTTGTTTATTGCAGAACCAACTCACAGTTCCCTGCAAGCCCACCCAAATAAATAAAAGTTGGAATACATGCACAGAATGGTCCCAATTAGCAAATACTGAATGTCTCTGACACTTTTTGGTCTGTCTCCTAGAGTTGGCACTCCAGTTATTTCTTGTTCTTTCTCCTTGAACTTAAAAAGTTTTATGTGAAGCAAGTTTCTATTGGAGGTATCATTTCCTTTCTGACACACACATTTCTCGAGATGTGGTTTAGAATGGGTCATCCAATTATCTTCTGACCAGAGCTGCAGAGAAACTGCCTCAGCTGATAAGGCAATGCCTACAGCCAGATGGGGAAGTGGGCAGGTGGGGTTAACTGGTTTTGACCCGACTCTCATGAGACAGTGTTTTTTTGAATAGTGCAAGCAACTATACATGTACAGTATGCTAAGAATAAATGGCACATAATAGCCTAATTATTCTATTCCACATAGAGTGTTTATGTACGATTTGTAAATCCATACAGAATCTGCTCACATGCTGTCAGATTATTTCAAGAGAAATTTCCAGATGACTGAGTTCCAAGTCATGATACAATTCATAAATTAGTCAATAAATTTCAGGAAACAGGAAGTGTTCATGATAAGATATGAAGGTGACATACAGTATTCACAAGAAACTCCTGAAGATATTGGACAACACCTGAAAAATTCCCCTAAGCAGATGCCAGAAATGTGTGGAAAATGGAGGTAGGCAGTTGCAGCATCTCCTTGCGTGACGTGGGTGAGTACATAACTTTTAAAGTGCATTAGAATTTATTAAGCAGTCACTCTAGCATAACAAGTAACCACTGAACCATGGACTCATGTATTGCCCAGCTGGCAGCAAGCTATAGTTTACTGGTTGGCACAATCCTTGCTGCAGCTCTGGTTGGATGATAATTGAATGGTCCAGTACCTATCATTTTGACTTGGGTAGTATTCAGATGGACCTTGTAACTTGTACAAACCTGAACTAGAGATGCCATTTTAGTCAACATGGAATGTTGATCAGCTGCACATCATGTGTTCACTATATACATTTGCTAATATAGTAATGGCAATTCTGTTGCACTGTGAATATTTAGACAACATTTCAAGGCTAGGAGATATGGAGGGGTTCCAGATCAGCAGACCGTAAGAAACTAAATGGGTAAGTTTCGAACTACAGCTTCTGCAGTGGATAAGAAACCAGGAGACAATGTGAAAATTGTACAGACACTGAAGAATACTCATCATGTATGAGTTGTTATCAATTAAATTGATTAAAGTTCTCGTTAACACTTTGTTAAAAACATAAAATTTACTCTGTCACACGTTAAAAGTGTTAAAATTGTTAAAAAGGTATTTACCTTCGACAGATGGCCCGTTTCGACGCTATTTGTCGTCGAAACGGGCCGTCTGTCGAAGGTAAATACCTTTTTAACAATTTTAACACTTTTAACGTGTGACAGAGTAAATTTTATGTTTTTATCAATTAAAGTCCCAGGCATTATGCACACAAACATGTGGTGTCACATTCAGTGTCTCAGATTCTGCATTCAGACTTAAATTATCACGCATATAAAATCTAGTTTGCGCAAGAGTTGTCAGACTCAGATTTTACTAGGAAAATAGCTTTCTGCGCGCATTTTTTTTGTCTTCAGGAATGAGTAATTAGATATTATTCTTGGCTGATAAAATTGATGAAGCATACTTTGAATTGTCTAGCTGTGATAAGCAAAAAAATATGGGGTGATGCTAATCCTCACCAATTTCATGAGAAATTTCTGCATAATCAAAGAGTTGCTGTATGGCGCAGAATATCAACTTTGGGATTACTGGTTCTTATATTTTCGAAAATGAATTGGCATCAGATTAATATGTGCAAAGGCTGACTGCATTTGTGCGCTCAGAATTATGTTACACTGAGATTCAGCGTTGAATGAAGATGAGGCAGGTCAACAGCAGACTCTGTTACCAGTCACATAGCAGACCCACCCTGCAATGTTGCCCAGTTGGGCTAGAAGGATTCTGTACACCCCTTGCTCTGTAGAACTGATTAAAAATATGTGGTGGTTGTTTATTTTCACTTGTAGAAATGCTTTCATTGGTCATGTCAGTTCAAGAATCATATTTTTATGTCAAGTGAGTGCAGAGTTATATGCATTTACATTCTGCCTGTTTATCTTATGGCAGCTGTGTAAACATACAATAACACGCATCAGTTATTCTTCATGCCTTATAATATAGAATGCAGTCGAAACACAGTCAAACTTAGAAAAAGTTCTTATTTGTAATTTATATAACTTACTTTATCTTGATTGTTCATACCGTAAGTTCAAGTGGTTTTAATGAATAAGTACGTGTGGTTTAAGTGTTTTAAAGTAGTGATAAAAAAAATTAGCTTCACCCAAAATACGGGATCGCACCGACTTTTCGAAAACACAGGAATTAACTAGAGAGGCATGTGGTATTGGAAGCGTTCATATTCTTACAAATATTTGTAATGAGGCAAAAAAAATCAACAGAACATAGTGGCGCACTTATGTTCAAATTGCCAGGCAAAAAGCATAACATTCCGAAAAGAGTAACTGAACTTGATGATTTCCAAAAGGACGTTGTATGTAGGACAGTGAGGTCGCAGTTCGCAATAATACTTTCAAATTGGCTGACGTCGAAAGATTATTACATGCCACAATAGATAGTATGACAGTTGAACAATGGTCAAATTGTGTTCGTCATGCAGAACTGCTGCAAGGAGATTTCCACAAACAAATTAACAGAGACCAAACTTTAAAATACTACAAATAATAATAATGATAATAATCATAATATAGCAGTAGTAAAATACTTGAGGAATGTACAGTACAAAGCTCCCCTCCCTCCCTGCCCAACCCTCCCGGACGTGCATATTGCAACACCGCTGAGACACGCTGCTCTGCTCTGATAGGCCACACTCCATCTTCAGTCAAGTTTGACACTTAATATAATTGCAGTTACTTCAACTTTTAACTCCTAACGTCAACTTTAGTTGACAGTAACTATCATTGAAAAACCGAAATTCGACTTTAGTAGTAGCACACATGCATTAAAATGGGATATTATAGCATTTAAATCCTGGTCAGCTACATATCACAAAGGTATTTAAATTCCGGCGCCAAAGGGTTAACAGTTGATGAACACTGTAAGGATTGTCTTTCACCATGGAGTAACTTCCCATTTTGCAGACCTTCCTTGGCTGGTCCAATCATCTGATTTGTCAATTTATTATTTCTGTGGGCATTTTTGAAAAATGTTTCAAACACGTCTGACACATCTAAACAGTATCAAGCAAAGAACTAGATGAAATTAATGCCATACAAAAGCAACACTTTTATGAATAGGAAGTATGGTTATCCAATGTGCAAGTGTATCAACTTTGATGGATGGTATCTATATGAAATTACTTTCAAGAAGTAGCATAACCATTTTGTTTTATAACAAATGGCAGATACACTTCACTTACTTTATTCCCAGATGAAATGACGTAGTTATTTCATAAAAATAAATCAAACACCACTTTTTCAGTATCAATGATACTGAAACATGCCAAATTCTCAAAATATTTTTAAAATGGAAAATGAAAAAAGGTTAGCGGTAACCAAGATTAAGACATAAATCATACACTTATTGATATCTTTTAGAAATTCTGGGCATTATTCAGAACTCGTAACAAATTAACTCTGGAGAAAAATAAACTTGATGAACATAGGTAAGAGACAAGAGAAAATGATAGGATACAAATTGAAAAAGGATAATTTGCACCAAAGGGAGAGAGACATTGCAGTGGAATTCACAAGATTAAAAGTGTACAAGAACTACTCAGCACACAATTCTGAAACGAGATGAAAAACACTGAAATTAGGCCTTCAAATTGCACTCTATACTCTGAAAGTAGTTGTTCGCACTAACAGAATGTAAACAAAATTAATGGAGTTCTACATACAGGTCTAATATGTGATTTTGAAGAAATTATCAATCAGCAATCCAATACAGAATTCCTATACTATTTTTCAATGAGCACTGACGAATGAACATATTAACATATTAACGCTCCCCTGTACTGTCTTAAGAAATGCAAATGTCTAAGGATTATGTTTAAGTATTGTGTGTTTTTTATGAGCAGTTATTTAACACACCTTTAAAGAATCAACATACAATATAACAAATTAAAACAAATACATGAAATTGTATGTTCCATTTATGCATTTATTCACGTAAATGTGTAAAATTATTTTGGGATGCTAGCAGAGAAGAGTGCAAGAAAATTCATTCAAATGAAATTCGCAGTAGTACAAGTAAATTTAGCTCTTAACTTCAGGGAAATAGATAATATACTGTGTTATGTTCATTTCAACTTTAGTTAGAACTGGAATAGGTAAAACAAAAACATATCACATTAAACAGGAAACAGAACCTGTAGCAAAGCTTCACACATTTTTTCATATTTATTTTCGTCGGAACCTCTTTGCTCTGTACTGACTAGTACAATATTATTACAAAAAATTGGCAGTGATACATCTGGTCTAAAATTGCAATGGAATGATAATTTGCAGTTTGTTCATATGTATATTCACATGCAGTTTCATAGTATGCACTTCTAATTTTTTTTTTTTCTCTCTGAGCATGTATATATGGTTCCCACTCAGTCATTATATACAGTTTGTAACATAAAATAGGAGAAATTCCATGCAGCATTTTAATGCAATGTTATTCCTCACCAAAAATTAGGAGGGGGCGGGGAATTCATTCTCCTTATAAAACAAAAATGCTCAATTTCAAACAAAGTGTCAATGTCACCCTGAAAAGCTTCATTTTCAGTCTTATTTGATAAGTTAATTCTCGTATAACAGACGACATTCGATCTCACATGCCATCTGTAGCAGAAAGCATATGTATCCCAGAACACCACCTCAAAACATATGTATCTCTAGCATCATATACCAATACCTTGACACAAACATGGGAAGCTGATATTCTCAAATATGTTGTTGGCCCATTTATGCTAGGCACAAATCTGCCTGCCACTCACCATGTTGCAACACTGTTATAGAGACATACTGTACAAGTTACAGACATACGCACATACACACTCACACAGCAACAAATAAATATGTACACTTGTGAAGTTGCACCTGGATTCCAGTTATTCCTGGCAGGAAAAAGCACTCACCACACCCATTAAAATTCGAGACTATCAGCTGCTGCAGCCATTTGTACACGTGGCAAGTGCTCTCCCTTGCCCATGAAAGTGATCCGGCAACCCTGGCCTGAGAGGCAAGGCAACATCACGCCAGTCCTTTGGTCTGTACAATCTATTGTTACTTAAAGTGGTAACAGAAATCAAGTAAAAGCATTACACAATATACAATAAACAATAGCTCCAGACCGGGGCAGTGATAGTTTAGCATTGGCAGTATTGTAATATATGTACATGAATGTCCAGGACCGGGAATTTTTGGTTATCCAACAGAAGTTACATATTCCAATCAGCACACAAACGGGAAAATGCAGGATGTAGCTGGACAAAAATCAATTTTCGGCTTGTTACCGATTCAGAAACAAAACTTAAAATATCCACCGATTTGCTATGCACATGCTGCAAGTATTTGGCTACTGCCATTCTACACATGCATATGGTCTTGTTATGCTGAATCATGGGTGTTGAAAAAAAATGACGAAAATGCATTAAGAATATTCGAAAGAAAAATTATTAGACGCATATATGTATCAGTATTTGAAGCTGGAGAATGGAAAATTAGATCAAACACGAAAATTGACTAAATACGGAAAGAAAATTAAGTAAGACATATCAAATCCATGAGATTGAGATGGCTGGGTCATGTGAAGAGAATGCAAGAAGGAAGAATGCCAAAACTCCTGCTTCATGGACACATTATAGGAGTAAGAAAGAAAGGAAGACCTAGGAAGAGGTGGTTACAGGACATTGACATGGATATGGGAAGAATAGATACAAGAGGATGGAAAAGGAAGAAACAAGATAGAGGCGAGTGGAGGAAAATTGTGAAAGAGGCCAAAGCTCACAAAGGGCTGTAGAACCAGAAAAGAAAAAGAAGATATGGTCTTGTTAACACAATGTAAGTATTCTGATAATTCTTGAGTGATTGAAACGGATTCTATAGCAACAGGTATGTTCTTTCATGATATGTTAAAAATAACTGATTTTATTAATTTATCATCAATCTACCTAAAAAAGGAGATTATATGTTCTGTAATTACGTAATTACAAGGCCTAGAGAAAAAAAGTTGCACAGAGCACCCCATTTGTTTTCAGTTAGATTGTTAGCTCCACACAGGCATTCATGCAAATTTAGATATTGGTGATTCTGGGAACAGTGCAAAAATCATTAAAATTAACTATATTTAGTGTTAAAAGAGCACAAAGTCTTTAAGTTATCTCATATTGAGTGTTCTGTGAAGTTATTTAATTATGTTTGGACAAATAATAAATAAAGAAGTGCTCTTCAGACATTGAAGAATGTATAAAAGTGGAAAGAGAGTAAACAAATCCATGATAATTTCACAAAAAACTATTAATGGTAAAAATTACAGTAGAAATTCAATTATACGTTTTTATGGTGGTCTGAAGAAAAAACAAGAATAAGTGTGAAAAATGTATAACCAATGACATTTAATTACATGTGAAATAGCATTAATAATTAATAACATGTGATTATTTAAAAAAATATAAAAAGACAATTGCAAACACACTTCCTCTTTCTTCCACTCACTGGAATTTAAAAACCAATCAGCAACCTTCTCCTCATATCAGGTTGAGTTTACTGTCAAAATATTTTCAGTTTGGAGGAGTATTAGGATAGTTGTATTCAGTGTGGTCACAGATTTGGATCTGGATTCTCATTGTTTAATATGTTCCATTTCGTCCCTCTGCACACTCACAAACTCCACTCCCATCTCTGAATTGATTCTCCCACTGGGGCAAACCGATTTACTGAAGCTAGCACGTACAGAGACAAGAATGTGCAGCTTCGAATTTCCAGGAATTTCAAAGCTTACCACATCTTAACAGTGAACACTTACTGTACCATATTTACGTGATTATAATATGCGCATTAAAAAAAAGTCGTTTTGAAAACTGAGGTGCTTATTATATTCACACTCAAATTTAAATTAATGCTCTATTTATGTTACGAAATATGGTGGGAAACAACTGACAGAAACAGCCACTGAGAGTTCTTGTTTTGTCGTCTTTTGTAGACTTTTCATTCGTAATTTTTTGTCCATTTTTGACGACAATCACTAATAAGAATAATATTTTTATTTACTAGAATGACTTAATAACAATTTTTCTTTTATTGTGAGATTTTACGAATTCAACTTTAAATTGCGCATCTTTAAACCAAAAGAATTTACCAATAATTAATTACTAATGAAAGAGTAGCATGATTTAGTTACTGTCAATCTATGTTCTGACACCAACCCAGGCCTGTTGACTGAAAATTCCAGTTCTGATACTGCAAATGAGGATGAATGTGATGTATAGCTAGAGGTAAGGGAATGCTTTTATAACTTGTCTTGATAATGTAATTTAAATCTCGAATGGTTTTTAGCACAGGTGTGTATTACATTCACCAGTTTTTTTTGCGCATTTTAACAACAAACCTAATTTCGAGCAAAATTTAATTGGAACATACAAATACAACTGTATAAGTAAGAAAAACGTATAACTGAAACAAATCAACATGGAAAGCAGTATAGGAATTTTACCGGGACTGCAGAAAAAATGTATAAGTATCAATCTTCTTAATGTATCCAGCTGTTTGCTGACAACATAAAATCCACTACAGTCCACTGTAGTCTATTCAGTTGTTTTTCATGAGAAATGAGGGGTATTTTGATTGGTGTTCATTATAGATGCCTGTTGCTAGTAGCCAGAGTTGGGGCGTAGTCAATATATACTGCAGGGCTGTGTCTTCTGCAACTGGTACTGATGATTTCAATTTGCTTCTTTTGTGGTTTATGGCTGGACAGTATAAAAGAATGTGTTACAGATCTTCATCATGATTAATACACCACAGACAAGTAGGATTATCAGAAATGTGAAATCGGTGTAGGTACAATTGTGTGACAATGTGACCTATTCTGGCTCTTGTTAAAAATGTTTGAACATGTCTGGGCAAGTTTTCGTACATTTCCAGGTTATTTGGTTTCTTTTGTACAGATTTTAAAATTATTCCTTTGTCAGAAGAGAGCCAATTGTTGATCCATAGGTTTATAAAATGAGACTTTATTGAAGCAAAAGCACTGGATAGAGATATCACTTGAAGAGGTCTTGGTTGCAAATATGTTGCCTGTTTTGCAATATTATTAACTTTTTCGTTTCCAGGTACACCACAATGACTAGGTATCCATTGAAATGATATCTCCTTTTGGAGTTTTTTTTTAGTTTAATTAGCTGTTTCTGAATTGGAATAATTCTATGTGCATATAGGTTTGGTACATATTTAATTATATTAAATACAGCCCCCATGGAGTCGGTAAGTATGCAAATAGATTTTTCAGAAATTTGAGTAACACACTGAAGAGCAGCATCAATAGCTAGCAATTCAGTGTCAAGACTGGAGGAGGAAGAACATGGTATGAAATAACTTTCTTGATATTTTGGAATATAATACCCTGCTCCTCATGTCCCATTATTAGGATTTAGAGATCCACCTGTATAAATTTGAAGGTGATCCTTATATGTGCTGGAGATTAGTTCCATGGCATCTAACTTAAGAATGTATGGAGGATCATTTTTGGAATGATTTCCTGGAATTTGTATGCTATGTTCTGGAATCACTCATTTCCATGGAGGAATTTCGTTCACAACTGGAGTTTTAGCAATGAGTGTGTCTGTAATATAGATTGGTATTTCTTCTTTGTTTATTTTGTAGAAATTACACAGGATATTATCAGACAGTTTGAAGAACATCTGAGATCTAGATGGGCTTGCAATTTTAAATGTATTTTTAGATCCTCTTGTAATACATAGTGTCTGATTGGTTGAATATTACATTCAATTTCTATGGCAACAGTTGATATGGTTTTTGGCACTCCTAAGCATAATCTTAAGGCTGAGTTTTGTAGATGAGTTGCTGATGCTCCTCCCCATATTTCACATCCACAGGTCAATTTTGATCGTATATAAGCATTATAAAACAGACGCATTGTCATAATATCTGGTCCCCATTCCTTATTAGCTATGATCTTCAAGAGATTTAATCGTGGTAGACACTGCGAAGCAACATTGGTTAAATGTGTTTTCCATAAAAGTTTTTCATCAAAAATTAATCCTAGGATCTTAGAAGTTGGAATGTATAAGTATAAAACATACAAAAGTTTTACTGTATGAATAACTAAGAACCAGCACCTAGCATGAGCATCAAAAAAAGCATGCAAAAAAGAAGCAGGTCAAGAAAATTATTTTTTGAAAGTTCCGAGAGAAATAAGACAAGGGATGTAATGCCACTCATTACAGAGTTATCTTCTGAAGAACAGTCTTATGCAACTCAGAAGAGTTTGATGAAGAATGGAAAAAGCATAGTTGCCAAAATAGTGAAGCTTACCACAGATACATTTTTGCGAAGGCTGAAATAAATTAAAATGGTACATGACTCTTCACAGTCGACCTTGAAGCCATATAGTACAAAAGCAACTATGGCCTTTATTGAGGATTAGGTTTAGGTAATGACGATTACTGTCAGTGCCCAATAGAACTACCCATAGTAGAGGGGTCAGACTTTCTCAGCAGAGACAGGGGAAGGAAGACTGTTTAGATTTCATGAGTTGGAGATGCTTCCTATTCTCTGTTTAGAATACATGTACTGCAGGGCAGTAAAGCTGGTTTGTGAACTGTCTTATATTCTACTAATAAATAAAGTGTACGCATTATTACAGTTGTTACAGTGTATTAAGATGTAGTGCTGAGAGATAGTGAAAACTTGTGCTGCAGGGCACTGGAGCTGATGTGTGAACTGTCTCATATTCTAATAAATAAAGTGTATACATTAGTACAGTTGTTACAGTGTTGTATCATATAATACAGTGACAATGTGGAGTCATACATACTAGTATGGCTATAAGAAAATCAAAGATGGTTGTGCACAGTGAAGGGAAGGAAATACAGTAAAGCCTGTCTGAAAGACCAACCCTATTGAGAGACCACTCCTTCTAGACAGATTTTTTAAAGAACCGAATTAAACATCCATAAAACCAATGTAAATCACATCCCTTTCAAAAGGCCACCTCTCTCCCCGACCACTGACCAGTGATTGAATAGCCATTTTACCCCCTTTAAAAGTCCATACTGTATTTTTAAAATTTACAATTATTTAGTATTTTATTACATTACTGTAGCCTAAATAAATTCCAAGAAATTCGTTACAGTACTAGAAGTTAAAATGACATTTGGCAAAGTTGTTAAGTGGTACTGTATTCACGTTGAATGCCCATCTCTATCCTTAATCCCTTAAGGAATGTTGGGTTTGCTAATGGCTTCCGAGGATGAGAAAGGGTTATTTGCACCATGTTTAACAGTTTCTTGGAAGGTAAACTTTCTCATGCCATATGATGGTTTTACTTTTTATTTTGTACAGAAAAATCAAATCGTTACTTATTAATTACAGTACAATAATTTATTTTTTCTCCCTCCTACTTATTAGAAAAATCTGATGATCAACCCACCGATGACGAGGTTAAAGTCAAGAGAGAATTTCAACCCGAAAAAATGTCACTAGAAGAAGCCTTATGTAATATCCAGCTAATTCAACAATCGGTACCATTGAAAGACTGTATAACATGTTAAAGAATAGTTTTGAAAATTAGGTTGTAAAAACGAACTTTAACAAAAATTAAGCAGAATTCAATTTATGATTCTGTGAAGCAGAATATGTAATGAATCAAAGGAGAAAATTGAAAAATAACGTAAAATAAGAAATAAAGTTCTTATCTCAAACTTTTATTGTTAACATTATTCACATTGTTTTTTTTATTTGATTAACATAGAAACGTTTTAACCAATTATTTGTGTAAAAAAAAACTCCCTCTATTGAGAGACCATCCTCTGAAAGACCAATTTCTTATGGAACTAGCAGTGGTCATTTAATATAGGTTTTACTGCAATAGCGAAAATTGTAGAAAAATATATTTATTCTTGCCATTGCCAAAGTTAACTGAAAGTGTTGCCAAGTACACAGGAGTATCATACTCTACAATAAAAAACATTCGGAAGAACATTCACATTCATAATACAGTAATTGTACAGAGGGAACAGTCTGAACTAAAATTACGATTTTTTCGATGTACTGTACTTAGAAATTCACTCCTTTTATACCTGGCAAGCTGTGGCTCAAGTGCTAGTCTTCTATCCATGTGGCACGGGTTCGATCCCCAGCTAGGTTGTGATGAAATTTGTGGTGGACAAAGCAAATATTGCAGAGTGGTTTTTCTCAGGACACTTCCAGGTACCTATATCATTCTACCAACACTCTCCATCTCTAACTCATTTCATCTATCATCTGCAATAGTAAAAATAGACTGGGATGAAGTCTTGAGGGTAGTACAAGTTTCCTATGCTGATATAGGAAGGGCTTGGGGCTCGGGGCTCTTGAGACTTATCAAGCTACCTGTGTGCAGAGGGACCTGACTGAGGTAGGATGGCCCATCTGTCAGTCAGTGATGACAGGAAACACTGGTCCCTTGGGATTTATCAGACTACTCGTCCACGAAACGGGATCTGACTCTATCAGGGACTAAGACAGGGTGGTCCAGTTGCTGGATTCATGAATGTCATCTGGGCCACCTGTTGAACTTATCGCATATATGAGCCTGTTCTAGACTCAGCCCTCTTAAAGTAAGCCATGCTGGCAAACTAACAGATTTCAGAATAAAATATTATGTCCGAGCCCAAATTGTCTCCCTTGATATAGATACTCTTTGGCTAGGCAACACTGAAGGTTATATGCATGAGGTTTACTGCAAAGTATAGTTCAGCTGTCTCCAGTTTGTTCCAATGAATAGTTTGTCCGAACACTGTATGTATACAGTAAGGTAAGAAATTTTCTTTTCATCAGTGGTAGCTTGACTAGTGAGCGACTCCATCCTTCACATTGTTTACTTGTCACCACTTCTACGGACAAAGTTACTGTGCACTAACAGTATATCCACATTCAAAATGGGTCACAGTCAATATCCACAATATGCAGAACCCGAATATATATCTCGCACACATACAGAAATGGAGAGAGAGAGAGAGAGAGAGATATTCAAACTGGAGCAAAGACAAGAGGCCTTAACATATATCCCCTGTATAATGTAACAGCTCAAGTAAAATAACACTGCTAACCTCAAAACACATCCATTACAGACAGTGAAGCTGAGATACTTTCACAAAACTTTTTCACCTTATTGTTCAGCATTTGGTATAAGATACCAATCAATATGATGCATCAGTACTTCATGCCTATTTGCGTTTCTTTGAATTTTTATTAAATATTTCTTAACAGTGGCAGGCTAGAGGCAAGGAGGCCAAAGGCAGTAAGGGGCAAAGAAAATCTACAGTCACACAAAAGTTTTATCAAGAAATGGAGCTAATCACTGATCAATGAAACAAGGAGGTGGCAAAGCAACGATGGGAACATAGCAAGAAAATTCTTCGACAATCTAGAGAAGGTGACAGAAATTACAGGTCTTTATTTCATGCTCATCAAATGTTTCTCAAATATCCTATGTGTATTGACAAATGGACACTATATTAATGTGTAACATTTATATAAGGTTATATGACTGGTGGACAATGAGTGCATTCGTACACAAAGTGCTTATGCATGGCAGTGATATAATCAAATCTCTGCCATTACCTGTAGGATAGTTGTCAGAAGATGTACTTGAAGTGAGTGGTGAGTACAAAAATGTTAGACTTTTTCACTTCAGAAAAACATCGAAACATAATATATATGCTGTTGGTAACATGAGATCCAGTGACTTCTGCAACAAAAAAATGACCAGAAAACGGCATAATTTCCTTGCTGGAAATCCCTGATTTTTTATGAGGAGTACCTGACATTGATCACGCTGATGACATCAGTCTAAAATGATGATCAGTTTCTAATATGAATAAATTGCAGTAAACTTATATAAATTAAAAGTATTCATTTTTACTGTCAAGAAATCAATACTTTTATTAACACTGTAAAAACGGCCAATAATATGTAATTATTACTTACTTTTATATAGTATTTGTATACATGACCTCCTTAGTTCCTTTATGCACCTAACAATTACAAAAGCATTTCTGAATAAGGCATTTTTGGAAGAAAATATTTTTGTCCAGCTATGTCATGCATTTTTCCACATGTATAGCAGTACGCACTTCTGAAATAAATAACAGATACAACAAAACAACATACTGGCTCAAGTATCCCACACTTCTCAAAAACATCTAACTTACAAGTTGGACAGATATCTGCACTTAACCACACATCTATAAAACAACTATAAAACATTAATTAAAACTTTAAAAAAAAACCCCTCTTCCATCCCAATTTGTACAACAAGGGAACAGATGATATCCGAAATTCCCAGTCCTAAGAGGCAATGAATGATGGGATCAATTGGGTGGGAAAACAAAACTCACTGTAGTAGGAAGTGTGCCTGTTACAGGGTTCATTGGAAGATGTAGCCATGGCACAAATGGTTGTTAACAAATGCAGTTTTCAAGCTGTCTCCATCTACCAGGTAACTATGAACCAGTTTCTGTGTGATAAGATGATCAGATTGATGTCCAATAGAATACTTGGTATCACATTGTACATCTACTGTTATGTAGAAGGCCCTTCCCACTCAATAAGATACTGAACCTTTCCTGATGGAGTTGTTCTCTTTGCCCTAACGCTGAATTTTTCTCCTGCTGCAATTCGATTTGCTGCACCAAAGTAAATGTTCACTGACGATTTGAGATCGTCAAGAGATATTTCTACTGGATTCTGTTTGACTGGGGATGATTTTGCTGATGATGGCTGAGATACCATTTTTCTCTCATTGGTCTTTATGCTGTCTTGCCTTTGAGTTGCACGAAGACGTCGCCCATTTAGCACATAATCAACACAGCTGCCCACTTGCGCCCCACTTGTACTTGCACTACTTGAGGCGCCACTGTTATACATACTACGCAAGGAACGAACAGATGTGCTGGCACCTGACCACACATCTGCTGCCTTCTCAGGACGACTGGGCAAAAATGTTGCACTTTTACTGACTGTCCCAGCATTTGTTGTTCCATTTGTTGTACTGGCCCTGTTGCGCCGATGTCTCCTCCTTTTTACCTCTCCATTTCGGTCGATTCGTATGTCTTTTTCACTCAGCTGTCGTTTGGCAGGTCTGGGTGGAACGGGATGAGTTAGAACAGGAGTTAAAGGTAATGGAAGTGTTATGGGACTTGTATTTAGAATACTGGGAGCTGGGGCAGTGTTAAATAAGCTGGCTGTTACATTCAGTCCATTCGGAGCAGACAATAATTCTGTCAAACTACGAAATGGATTGTTCTTACCTTCAAAGTCTTTAGGAGGAGGGATAAAGGAATCAAGAGTGCCCCTGGAAGAGGTCTCGTCTCCACTTGTGTCACCAGGTGTAGTGGGAGGTGGGAATGATACAGAACTGGATAAGGGAGGAGCAGGAGTAGCTGAACGCCCAGGTCCTGACACAGCTGGAGCAACATTTGAAGTTACAGGCTGTGGTGTGTCAGGTGCAGATGAGGACGGAGGTGTTGGTGGCAGGTCTTGAGTACTCTTCTGGCTCTGTAATATAACAAATAAAAAAACAGTATACATGTTAACATAATACTCACACAGAAACATTCAGTAATCCAATGTACACACTTGATTTGTTTTGAGAAAAATGTCTTCTATATATTAAATTACAAATACAAAGAGTACTAATTTAGACCTGCAAGATTTGATTTGAGAGAAGAGTCTCATTGTGCATCAAGAGTAATGAAGGAACAATTTTAATAATATTTATTACTCATTGGATGACTTACATAAATATAAAGACAATTCTTTTTGGGATTGGGGAGAAGGCTTTATTCAATCTTACATTAGATGGACACATAGTGGGACTGTTTTGATGGGAGTCAGCATGAGTCTGGTTCTTCACCCAAGATCAAACAGAACATTACACGACAGTGGATAAACATCCATGTCCTATGTGAGTTTCGAATCTAGAATCGTGGTTTCCAATGAAAAATGTAAGCTGTGTCTTAACTGATGCATCACCACACAAAAAAATAAATACAGGCTGATTCAGGAGCAAAGGACCATACATTGAGAAGTGATAGTATGGGTAATTCTAAAGGAAAACCATCTTATAGACATATGTCTTGTTCTCAATGGTTTCCGAAAAACAGCTATTTGAAAATAACAGGCATGAGTCTCCTTTCCTTCCTTCACATAATTACTCACATTGATGCAAAAGCAACCAAGACGACATTAGGTTGTACTATGCCCTTTGTCATGTTGGCCACTTGAATGTGCGCATGTTATTTGCACATGGAGGGGTGGAAGGATGAGTCTTATATTCTAGTTCGCCAACTTCGAGTCTGTATCAGAAAAGTTGTAGCATTTATCTAAGCATGAGTAC
This sequence comes from Periplaneta americana, assembly GCF_040183065.1. Lineage (NCBI taxonomy): Eukaryota > Metazoa > Arthropoda > Insecta > Blattodea > Blattidae > Periplaneta > Periplaneta americana. The sequence goes on from NC_091119.1 coordinate 72,600,280, forward strand.
ATTCTGTGAAGTGAAGTTACAATGCCATGCCATGAGTCTTTATATATAACATGGTGCATGTCTATGGTTCTTGCAGTATAATTGTTGAGTTGCTGTTCGAGAGTACCAATGATGGTTTTTTGACTGCAGAGTACCTGATGGAAGGGTTTTTATGAGGATGTTTGAACACTGCATGCACATGGTACTCGTTCCAGTGCCCATACTGTAACTGAACGACAGGGCCAACAAGATGCAAATGAAGTGGGAGAACATTCTTCAAATAACTGACTGTACTCTGACTACTAGCTGTAGAGATGATGTCAAGTGACTGGAATTGTATCAATGGAACACTGCTAATGATTAGGAAACGAATTTATAGTTCTGTACCTATTTTGTTTGCTACGTCCTAGATTATGTTATTCAGATATCTCTATGTTTCGTGTAGGACCCCACCTGTTAAAATTCTATAGGACTAAAATGCCTAAAAGAACCATAAACTCCTATAAATGCCCAAAAACTATGTTTGTGCCTGAAAAACCCCTTTTTAGTATTTAATGTAGAGAATTTAATATCGAGTATAATGTAAATTTAAATAAGAAATACTAAAATCAGAAGAAAACACTGAAATAATGAAACAATTGTCTTTAGAGAAAATTAATATCAGGTACCCTCCACAAAACTGGCTTCATTTGTATACTGACGGATCCTTGATCTCCAGGGAACAAGATGCAGGTGCAGGTGCAAGTGTTACATGCTGTCTCTTCTCACTTTATAGATCTCTTGGATATGGAACAACAAGTTTTGATGGAGAAATCATTGCAATAAGTGAAAGTCTCAGAAATCTTCTATGCCACATCAATAAATTTAAGAATGCAGTTATATTGTCAGACTCCAAAGCAGCTATTCTATCAATGGTCTCTAGACACACACCTTCATCTCAACAGCAGAAATAACTAAAATGCTCTCTCAAAAGAATTGTATTCCAATGGATACAATCCCATTGTGGAATCCTGGGAAATGAGAATGTGGATGCTTCAGTAAAGAAGGGCAGCACTGCTACTTACAGACCTGTTACTATAGCGGTTTCAGAATAAGAAGGCATATGGCCTAAGCCAATTGAGTGCTAGCAACAGTTCGACATTGTCACACGGTGCACAAGACGTGGAAGACAGAGACAACAGATAAGGACAGAACATATCAGTTGCAGCCCTCTCGCTGGGCGAGCAGGTCGAGACCTGTTTCTTCATTGTGTGTAATGTTTAAATATCATTACTCTTACTGAAGTAATTCTCATCTTAATTTTTATTACTTCTTCGCTTCATAGATCAGTAGCTCTTGGAGTCACTGACTTGCGAAATAAAGTCACAGATATGTAGAAATTTACTTTGCTAATGTCTGAGAAAGAATGTTTTAATTCTTACTCATATTTCCTTATACAGCAAAGCTGAATTTATTATTGTTTATTTCTCCAGAGGAAAGATAAGGGGCAGCCTAAGAATCTAGCGATAACAAAACGAAAACATATCTGTAGATACGTAATTTAGTATTGAAGTTGGAAAGTATTTTATTTTTCCTCCGTTAAATGAAGCCTATATAATTTAATTTAATTCTCTAGCTTATACATACCTAGGGGTCCAGGGTTCTACATTCTGGTTACGAATCTGGCTATAATGCAACGTAATCATAATGTGTGTTCGTATATAATTCAGTACTCATACTGGAACTGTAGATTATTTTATTTTTCTCTGTTAAACTAAGTCTATCTAATTTTATTTTATCATCTAATTTTTACATATCTAGAGGTCCAGTGTTCCATATTCTGGCTAAGAATCCGGCTATAAGAATATAAGCATATTTGTTCATATGTAGGCCTAATTCAGTACTCATATTGAAACTGAAGATTACTTTCTTTTACTTTGTTAAATCAAGTCTATCTAATTTAATTTAATCCTCAAGCTTATACCTACCTAGAAGTCCAGGATTCTATGTTCTATCACTCTGGCCTGTGGCAACATAAACCTACGAGTGAAGGTAGTTGTACAGAAGCGAATATGAAAACCATAATCCAAGAATATCGTTAATATAGTGAAGATAAAATTGTATATTAGAAAAAATCGTATAAAGTGTAATATATCGTCCCTCCTCTGGCAAACTAGCGAAAGTGACAAATTAGCGACCCTGCACTTAAGGTCTATATTGCACTATTAAATAGTGCAATACAGACCTTAAGTGCAGGGTCGCTTATTTTTCACTTTCGCTAGTTTGCCAGAGGGGGGACACTATATAACTAAAGGTTTTTAAAATAGAAATTGAGTTTTGGAATTATAAAATCTCCTCGTTCCTAGCATGCCTGTATTTATTTTAAAAGTGAAATGTAGTTAAAATGCTTCATTTTATAAAGTTTTCTAATGCTCTTAAGGAAGAATGTTGTTAATGCTCTTCGTATAATTCATGGAAAAAGAGGCAGGAGTGTTTATGTTTACAATATCATCCAAATATCTCATATGTTTATGCAATATTTCGTCTTATACCATGTATAATATTCCAATGAAAAGTGAAAATCGTACCTATGGTTATTCTCAGCTTTCTTCTTCTTTCCACGTTCTATTATAATGACACTGCTAACACATACTACTAATGTATTTCAAATATCGTACGATGAAGTAATACACGGTTCTGAAAATTGTACAAATAATTAACACGTTTGTTTTGCGTTATTTTCCAGGAGAGGTAAATTCAAGTATACCACCCATTTTAATTGTCTCTTTGTCCTGTCTGAGAATATGAGACAACGTATGTACTTCTAAACCACACGTCTCTGCAGTCAGATTCTTTGTTTGTGAAGAACTGACACGCACTGCATCATAAGTTACTCCTACCTTGTGAGTGTAGGACTATCCATTTACATATAACAGATGAAACATGAGAGCCAATTGCAATTCCTTCAAGAGACATTGTTACGATAAGTTACACATCACACAAGAGAAAACAGTCCACATCTGAATTTGAAAATAAACAGATTATATCTTCGTTTACAGAGACGGAATTCAGAGCAAAATATGTTCTATGCTGTAGACTGGATATCTCTGTTTAGTCTTAAAGCGATAACACGCCAGCCAGTTGACATACAATTGCCATTCTTGTACTGTTGGATTCAGAATTCGGAGCTCTATTGAATGGCATAGCTTAAAATTCATTCCTAGCCATAAGTATTGTGCGCGCAAGAAAGAAACTAATATGCGACGCTTCAGCGAGACTTCGCGACGATTTAACTAGGCAACACCGCTTCACTGTCACTGGCTAGTCTACATAGACCGGCCTGAACTAGCTCCATCTTATATGCCTTCTTATTCTGAAAGCGCTTTAAATCTACATATTACTCTGTGAAAAGATTTATTAAATCTCAATACTTAGACTTCAACTAACAAAATTTGATAACACGACCTCAAGGGAAAAAATGGAACTCTCTGCATCATAATCCACAGTTAATTCCCGATTTACCACGAAAATCGTCTGTAGCTGCATTTAGATTGGCAACAGGCCATGAAGCCATGACTGTTTGGCCAAACACCTGCATAGAATTGGATTCGAAACACCTCAAAATCTGTGCTCCAGTGGCTGATCATGATAATATCTTTGGAAAATATTGGAGTGCAAGAGGTCAAATGACTTTACTGTCAAATGTCTGGCATTAGAAAACAACAACAGTATTTAATATAAATTTAAAATAAAAATACCACTACTAAAAATGTAAAATATCCAAAAACTACAAAAATGTTATATTAAATGAAAAATTTCTCTTACAAACATTGATTTGGCAAGTTCGCTCCCTATTAGTCTTAGAAGTGGAAGGAAATTGTGTTGCAATATCTTGATGTCAAAAAAGTTATTTCAATATCGAAGGAAGTGTTAATGAAGGAACCTTCACATATGATTTCAAGGGAAAAATTGTTCAGGAGCCAAGTATCGATCCGAGGACCTTCGACTGAATGCACCAATGCTCTACCGATTGAACTATCCAGAAACTACACCTGACACCGTCTCAATTTTTCCCTTCATTTCCACACACCTCTAGTGGGCTGACAAGATGCCAGACACCCAACTTTGAGTGCACACAAACTCTGTGTGACTTAAACTGTGGTTTTCTATTAACATACCTACAGTGACATATATCTTATGCAAATCTGGCTTTCAGGTATAGCTCCTTGTCAAGCAGACTTGAACAATTTCGAGGAAAAAATTGTTCCAGGGCAGGTATCGATACCGGGACCTTTGGCTGAATGCACCAATGCTCTACTGACTGAGCTACCCAGGAACTAAACTCGACACCGTTTCTTGACTTGTTAGTTGATCGCGAATTCTTTGATGCTCATTAAATGGGTAATCAATTCTTGTCCTTCCTAAGCTTTTCTGGTTGACAGCCACAGGAAGACAATGCAAATTCGCGAACCTATTTTTGCACCACAATCCATATTTTGTTGACAATAACAAACAAGATGGGCAGCAAATTTTATTTAATTTTTTTTTGATACAGCTAACCAAGGTACTATATATTTGCATATTATTGAGATAGCTTAAAATGTCGTACATACTTTCCATTCTGGTATTTATGCTCAGAAGTTAAATTTGAAATCTAGGTATATGGCCTATCTTTCTTCACAATTTCGCTTTTCCCAGCTGCACTTCTTCTGAAAAACGGTTTCAGTAATAGATCACTTATTATTATACAAAACTTTTCACTTTTCGTAATTATCCCACTACTTATGACCACGCACTTACCTCACAAATTCACAATTTAGAAAGAATGTACAATTCGAATCTACACAGTGCTTGCTGAGCTGGTTTTGCAAGCTTTTATCGCAATATAGTCGTCTAAATACCTTATAATGACGTCATGTGTGTGTATGCTGCTGAAAACCTCGATACAAGTAAGTAATCAAGTTCCCACAAGTGTTGTAGTGACTGGCAAAATGACTTGCTATCAACCTACAGCAGTCATCAATTATAGGGTTCACATGATAGAATGATTACTGGCATCTTTATTCTTAAATAAGAATGCAACAGTCAAAACTTCCCCTTTGTTTTATTCCTCAAACATGCAGTGCATGCTAACTAACTAGCCCGGAGAATTCACCCCTGTTTGGTGGACTGTTCTACGAAACTTGTTTTCTTAGCTGTCACAGAAGACAAAAATACAGCACCTGGAATTATTTTTAATGATATAGATCAGTGTTTCTCAACCTATGGGTCCCATCCATTGGTGGATCCTGAAGAAGCATTTGGTGGATCGCAAAGTCCCCTAATGGGGTAAAGGATTCACAAAAATTTTATACTGCAAGGCAGAATTGCAATACAAATGCCTTATAAAGCTATTTCTGTTTTGGTGCTTTCTTTTCAGTTTTATTTCCTTACATTTATAATATAATTTTAAATAATCGCCTAGATTCAATAATGAGTACAACACAGATTGTTGTTTCTTCCTCTTGTGCCATGTGAACCTCATGATGAATGCTCAACTCACTTTGTCTTTGCCTAGTGGGAATGCAATAATGCTGTCTGAAACGGAGATACATGCATTTAAACAACGATAATAGAAATTCTAATTATTTCTTACTGAATTTATAACAGCAAATCAATTAAGGGATATTTCACAGTGACTAACGGAACAATCATATATAAATTGTGGATACATACATGAAATATAATAAATGCTGGTATTTTTATATAGGTACCATATTATTTAGTACATAAAGCTCTATTGATGGAATTAAAAAAAACAGCATTATATATTCCATCTAAGGTTTCATATCTGCAAGTTTTTACAATGAATGCTTAATCACTTAATAGATAATACTTCATAGCTATATGGAAAAAGACACTTCTATGGCCAGAATCTTACAACAGTTTCACATATGTTGCAACTGCCTCCTCATCTCCTGTATTCTTGTAGAGATTAATGTAAAGATGTCCTACTTTCACTACACTGTGGGCCCACACCTGTGGAGTAACGGTTAGCGCATCTGGCCGCAAACCCAGGTGGCCTGGCTTCGATTCCCAGTCGGGAAAAATTACCTGGTTAAGGTTTTTCCGGGGTTTTCCCTCATCACAATATGAGCAAATGCTGGGTAATTTTCGGTGCTGGACCTGGACTCATTTCACCGGCACTATCACCATTTCATTGAGATGCTAAATAACCTAAGATGTTGATAAAGCATCGTAAAATAACCTACTAAAATAAAACTACACTGTGGCATGCCTTTATTCCGTGTATGGACTTAACTTGAGCAAACGTGTTTTCAAGTTCATTCCCATCATCTTCCATATTAAATAGGGGTATACACAAGCACTTAAGTTTATAATCGTGTTGATAAAGGTCTTGTACCAATTTTTTAGTCTCTTCTGATATGGAGTCCAGCAGTTCACTCTCTTAGTTTTTGTTTGTTCCTCATTTTCCACAAAGCAAGCTTTTTCAGAACAACTTTTCTTTTGCATGGACTTGCTGGAATGAAGTGTGAACTCTTCTTACAATTTTCCCAAATCTTTGTGGTGATTTGTATGGGAAATAAAGAGCTATGGACAACTGCTCTCTAATTAGCTTTTTTTTTATTTTTCATATTACGCATATAGATTTTTCCTAGTTCTGCTTCCTCCTTCTTGAACTCATTATTTCTTCCTCTTTCTCTGTACCATCTCACACCTTCCTTCGCTTTTTGCCTTTCTTCAGCTATTTTATGAGCAGTCCTGAGTGCACGACTGTCTCGCTTTCTCCCCTTGGAAGTCTTTGCTATGCTCTAGAACCCACTATTAAAGTACCTAAAGACTTTGGCAAGAAAAGAATACGTCTGTTAGCTTATAACTTTTCAACATGAGGCGTGACTAACGTAACATCATTTTAATGTTACATTAGTCACAGTAATATTTAAAAACTGTTTTTAAATTTAAAATTAATTTATGGCTGATGGCAGTCAGTATATGTAGTACTAAGAGAATGTAGCATTTTAGTTCAATAAATATTATACATGTTTCAGGAACTGAAAAATATTTCATTTTTGTGACTAACGTAACCCGAGATTTAGTTTGTATTCAACATGTTACAAGTACTTACTGATTCTGAGTAGTATGCAAATACAACCACAAATTAGAACTAGAATACCTGTACTAACAGTAAGCAGCATAGTTATGCAGACACGATCAAGGTTATCAGTTATGGTGCAAAACGTACTCATAACTCACTCCACTCTCCCAGAGGAATGAAGCGTCGCAGAGTGTTTCTTTTACGCAGTATTATCAAATTAATGAAGTCCTAGTAACATATTTTATTATTAATAATGTTCAGTTGATGGGACTAGCACTTCAATTTTTTATATTTATGTTGGCTTTATTGTGAAATGTCCCTTAATTCAAGTTCAGAACTAATCCTTCAATAGAAATCATTTTGTAAAGGATTTTATATAAAATTATTTACTTTACATAACAAAACAAAACTGAACTATTATGAGACCCTCTGGAGATTGACAGGCAGCACACCTTGAAACTGCAGAAAAGAAGTTGATACAGAGTGATGCTCTGCAGACAATCAAATTTGTGAATAACTGCAATTGTTGCCAGAACATATGTCAAAATAATTTCTTTGGGGTAGTCTTTTTTGTTTCTGATCATCAATAATACTAGCCTGATAACAAACATACACACTTCGCTATTATTGACACACTGTCTTCAGTCAGCTTTCATTCAAGATTGAATGAATTTCCGCCTTAATACTTAATGATGGATGTGTAGCTTAAATCAGTCTCATGAAAAGTAGTTAATTTAATATTCTCCAATAAGTAGCACACAACTTGTTAATACAGTGCTACTAAATTATTTTAATTTCATAAAACACAAAATAACCTAGATATCTCAAAAGATCTAAACTTGCATTAGCGTAGATATATCATCGAAGCTTAATTTGTAAGTCTTGAGTTGCACATAATATTTCTTGTCCTCCTTGAATTACATATAAACCAAATACAACTGCAACTAATAAGTAAATAGTAGATAAAAACTATTGGTGAAAATATAGTGTCTCATTTATTATATTATATTCTTTCTTGTGTATAAAAAACTATAATTTCATATCAATGCGTACTTTATAATGTCACAAAAATGTTCATTTTTGCGAAGCTGTACTCTTTTGCGTACTTCTGGCTAAGCTGGCACAATGTTGATTATTATATTTACTATTCAGGGGTGTATTTATGTAACTCACAATTTGTTAATGTAGTACCGATAATATTACATTTTTTAAATAAATAAAATATTGTAACAAACTACTCTATAATACATTTTATTTAATGGCTTATATTTAAAAACCTTTTGCATTTGCTCGAATAATGCTCCTGAAACTGCAGTTGGAAAACAGAACCGGTAATATTACATTTTTTTTAAAGTAAAATACAGTAAAACCTGTCTATTTTGGAACAATTTATTGGTCCCGGCGAAATTTGTATGTACAGTGAAAACTGTTCAAATCGGAACCTGAATAATCCGGAATCCTGTCTATTTCGGAACAATTTATTGGTCCCGGCGAAATTCATATGTATTATGTGTAATTTTTCCTGAATAAAACGGAAACTGTTCAACACGGAAACGGAAACTGTCTGCTACTGTTCAAAACGGAAATAATATTTTGGACACACTACTTTAATGTAAACAATACTTTGAAACAGTATGTACTTTCAAGGAGTATACGAAATACGTAGGTCACTAAGATAAAAACAAGTTTTCTTTGTAAAATTTTTGAGGGTGCGAGAGTGTGTTGGCCTGGTGGTCATAAATTTTATTACCCTATTGACTAAGCAGACGAGTCCCTTCAAAGATGTTCAATGCTTCACTCTGTATACTGTCGTAGCTGGGTAGAAAGCAAGTGTATTAGTGATTTCGTGATAAAAAAAAAAGTTGCGTAAAAATGTTGCACTATCATTAATTGATGAAGTAAAAGTTATCGAGGAAAATGAGAAACGAAGAGTATGGAAAACAGTGTTGAAATTTATGAATGGAAAGCTCAGGTGTAATGTAACACTTTCAAAAATAAAGGTCGTATCATGAGTGAGTAGCTTGCGGTCAATAATGGTGACATAAAAGGAGAGAGAAAATAACTGGTTACATAGAAATAAATGAACTGTTATGGGAGTGGATTCTTCTTGCCCTTTCAAAGAGTATGCCAATTTCTGGACCTATTCTGCAAAGCAAACCTTTAACTGGCAAAGAAATTAGATAATCCAGAATTCAAGACTTGTAGGCTCCTAGCCCAATTAAATAATGTGCTGTGATACACAGTAAAGTATTAATTATAGTATAGTGTTAGATATTAAATTTAGTGTAATTAATAAACCTTATAGTGTTTAATGAGTGAGTTACGATACAATTTATACAGGAAATGAGATTTTCATCAAGATTATTCACCAATTAAATAAGCGACATGAAGCTGATTTAATGTCAGTAGTGTCAAACGGAATATTTTGTAATTCCTACAATTTGCGGCATGCCATTTTGTTTTTCATTTATACAAATGATAAAATATTTCATTTTAACGTCACATCTGAATAACACGGAAATCTGTCCGCAACGGAAAAAAAAATTAGGACCATGTCACTTCCGTCTTGAACAGGTTTCACTGTATTATGTGCCATTTTTCCTGAATAAAACAGAAACTGTCCAACGCGGAAACGGAAACTGTCTGCTACTGTTCAAAACGGAAACAATATTTTGGACACACTACATTTTGTAATTATATTTTGAAACAGCGTGTAATTTCAAGGAATATACGAAATATGTAGGTCACTAAGATAAAAACAAGTTTTCTTTGCAAAATTCTAGAGAGTACGAGGGTGTGTTGGCCTGTTGGTCATAAATTTTATTACCCTGTTGACTAGGCAGACGAGTCCCTTCAAAGATTTTCAATGCTTCACACCCATATACTGTCATAGCTAAACAGAGCGCAAGTGTAGTGATTTCCAGATAAAAAAAAAAGTTGCATAAAATGTGGCATTAACATTAAGTGATGAAGTAGAAGTTATCGAGATAAAGGGAAATTAGAAACAAAGTCTATGTGAAATAATATAGAAGTACAGTTGTGGAAAACTCAGGTGTGACACTTTAAAAAATAAAGATCATAATGAGTGAGCGGCATGCGGACAATATTGGTGACACAAAAGGAACCAGAAAGCAACTGTTTATGTGAAAATAAATGAACTGTTGTGGAAGTGGGTTCTTCATAACCTTTCAAAGAACAAGCCAATTTCTGGATCTGTTCTGCAAAGCAAGCTATTGAACTGAGAAAGAAATTAAATAAACCAGAATTCAAGGCTTCTAATAGATGGCTCCTAGTCCAATTAATTAATAATGTGCAGTGATATGCAGTGCCGTATTAGAGTATAGTGTTAGATATTAAATAGAATGAGATTAGTAAACTTTAGTAATGTTTAATGACTAATAAGTGAGTTATAATATTTATACAGAAAATGAGATTTTAGTCAAGATGATTCATCAACGTAATGAGCGACAGAAAGCTGATTTAATGTGATGAGTGTTAAATGGAATATTTTGTACTTCTTGAAGTCTGCGGCATGCCATTTTGTTTTTCATGTATATGAATGACAAAATATTCCATTTTAATTTCACACCTGAATAATACGGAAACCTGTCCACAACAGAAAAAAAAATTAGGACCATGTCACTTCCGTCTTGAACAGGTTTCACTGTATTTAACAAACTACTCTATAATACATTCCTATCTAATGGATTATTTTTAAAAACCTTTTGCATTTGCTCGAGTAGCGCTCCTGAAACTGCAGTCAGAAAACAGAGCTAGCACCACTTGGCGACGAACCACTGAACTAGAGGAAGAGGAAGTAATGTCACTTTCTATTCTATCCGTTCTGTTGGGGACATTAAAAAGAAAAGTACATGCAAGTGAAACTAAAGGTAAGCATTCATTGCTCAGCATCAGCATTAGTATCACTCACATAACATGCATGTGAGATAATATGCAACAATTTTATTATATAACTAGTAGAGATATAATTCATTGTTCATACATTATAAAAGTGTTGACAACAATGATCTGTAAAAATAATTATAACAGTAATTCAGATTATAAGAAAAAAATTTAAACATGCCTTGTAGGGCTAGTTATTATCAGTTCTGTACATAACCAACAATGTACTTTATCTCCTAGGAGACTTGACTTAGTGGGTCCCTTCATTATTGCTCCAATCTCTTCCCACATTTTGTGCCTACTTTGATGATTGCTGTAATCTGGGTGTTTTGGATCAAATAATTCTTCATAATTTTGAACAATCGAACCCAATATATACCAACTTATGCAGAAATGGCAGACCCAACTTTCATATTAGTTTGGTGAGTAGGCTACAAAATATTTTAACAAAATTCCAGCATATGCTTAATTAGAATAATTTAGTTTTTTTGAATAACATATATATTTTTTCATTAGAGTATACTAATTTAACTTATGGGTTCTATGAAGTTTAATATCCTTCAAGGTGGGTCTCAAAAAGGTTGAGAACCATTGATATAGATATTCTTTTTATCCAGGTATATATGCAACTTTTAAACTCCTTACTCCATGGCTTTAATGCCATGTTTCAGTCTGATTTTGTTATCACAACAATGGGTTACATACTACTGAAACTGAAAGCAAATTTCTGAAACCAGATAAAATTAATGAAGAAGGAATATTCTCACATGACCCCAAATTACCATCAAACTTCAATTAAAAAAAATGGCACAGCAACAGAAGACATTTTAAATAAAATTAATAAAAAAACAGCAAATACATGAAATCTAACATCTGTACTTTTATTATTGCAGTGTTTAAAATTTTGGTTTGCTTGAAACTTCTGATGTTCTTAAAATCAAAAGGAACTTCATCGGAGTCAATAAATAGATTTTTTAAACCAAAATTAACATTCTAGAGTAGTCGTCGTCAGCACTTGCTGATATCGGTAACGGATAAGTAGTGTATCGCAATATGCACCATCGTGCAGAAGAGAGAGGGAGGAAGCATACCCGCCAGCAGCCACAGATGCATGCCGGTGCAATGTCTTATCCGCAGGTAAAAGATGTTAGGCTGAGGGTGCATTGTGCTGATGACAACTGTTTTAGAGCATAAAAAAAAAAACGAGCTGATTAACTTCATCACAGTTCGGTTTGTAGTGGAAATAGCCTCTATTGCTGCTCTGGAGTCTGGTACTATAACTATGTTTTGTTTGTTGTCTGGCATATATAGAATATTTTTTAACGCTGCTTCAATTGCGATAGTTTCACGCTTAGAACCAATCACAAATAATTTTGATGTTGAAAATTAGAGATGCGTTAAACAGACTGGCAATAACGGTGAAGTCAAATGTGGCAACTTTTGTTCATTTACTGTTCCATAACAATTCCTTTCCTTCTTTGCATCTGTACCCCGCTAGCTTCACAGCTATCATTTATTTTCTTTCATGAAACAAAGCATAGAATTTGATACAACCTTGAGTGAAGATATACAAAACTACCTCACTAATTTTGCGTACTTTGTTATCGTTGATCATTATGTTCTCCGTCATATTTAAATTCGAAAATGAAAAACAGATTCTGTTTAAGTAAAATATATATAGATTTTGATTTCTACTCATTTCTATGAGATATTTGATGACACATGGAGTTCGATTTTTTTTTTCCCAATCTTTTCTAAAATGCATACTAACTTCGATTAGATACCAATCCTGAAGTATTACCTCTGACTGAGGTTCTGAATGTCATGTACATATATGGGGTGCCCTAAAAAAGATAACCGAAATACTTTAGTAACATTTTGTATACAACAATAGTCTATCATACAACTATGTGTTCTACAGGTCTTCCACCTAAAGCCAGTCAAACACCGTCATGCTCCCTCTTGCTCCCGTAAGTGAGAGTGGCTAAAAGGGAGTGCTGCCGCGAGAGTCTCGTGTACTGGTAACAAGAGCTCGGCAATGAGAAGTCCCAGGATTCCCACAGCAAGTACGGTGACGAAGTTATGCAGTGTTTGTGCCAAGTAGGAAAGGTTGAAGTGTGCAGTGACAAGAAAGGATTTACTGTATGTAGTCCCACGAAGCCATACATAATTTTGTATTTCATAATTTTGTGTTTCATGTATATTATTGAAACCTGGTTGAGTAGAAGAGTGGTCTTAACTCTGCCAGGCAAAATAAAACTACTACTACTATTATTATAACGTTTCTCAATAGTGAAAGTTATTCCTTCTTTTACAAATAAACATTACGTATTATTATTATTGTTATTATTATTATTATTTTTATTATTATTACTACTACTACTATTACTGAAATATAAATTCATAAAACATTGAAAGAAATAAATTGCCGTAAATTCTAAACACACGTTTAGTCCTGTCCGAATATAAGATTTTATTTACAGTACTATGTAATATATTTATTTTTTTAAACGTAATACATAGGCTCATTATTCTCGCCAAGCTTAGATGACCTCACACCCACCACTCTGCTAACTCGTATCTTACCCAGAACGTAATAAATCATACGGTGCATGCCTGTTAAGGCTGGTTCACAATAAACCGGAAACGAGAATCGGAACGAAAACAAAAATGGTAAAATTGTTAAAATGTGTACATTTGAATATGAGCATTCACAATTAACGAAAAGCTTGCCGGAGCCCAGGTTCGGGAACAGAGAGTTGGCCAAGTTTCAACTTTGGCATTCACGTTTCCGATCACAGCCCACTAGATTCATTCTATTGCCATTTAAAAGCTATTTTGTCGTCATATATTTTGTAGCAAGAAGACCGTGACATAACCTATGCATTATTTTGTTCTGTGCTGTGCATCATGGAGCAAGTTTTATTTGATGAGATTTTAATATTGAGTGTTGAGGAAAATCCTCACGTTTACGATAGGCGGCGTGCCTCGCATAAAGATGAGAAAATGAAGGAAAATACGTGGCTTTCAATAGCTGCATCTTTGAACACCGATTGTAAGTGAATCATATTTTATTACTGTGTTGGTTGTATTACACACTACATATTCATGCTTCAATTCAATAACTACTGTTGTTGTGCTGGTGGGTAACTTTCGGTGCTGCATCCCAGACTCATTTCACCGGCATTATCACCTTCATATCATACAGACACTAAATAACCTAGATGTTGATACAGCATCGTAAAATAACCCAATAAAATAAAAAACTACTTTGTGTTCATTTTTATTCTATTACAAATGTTTCTTCTCTAATTATTTTACGTTATGGTAGACTTAAAATAGGTTGTGATGATAAAGATGCATGGACATTTTTTTAGTACCGTATCTAATGAAATGTTTCAGTTGAAATTTCGAAGTTGGTTAACCTGTGTTTATGTTGGCTGCCTTGTACTCATGAGAGAACGCCATTGGTCAATTATACACATATAACATCGGAATGCGTACTATCGACTTTACATATCGTTAATGACATGCATATCGATATGCAGTCGTCTACGTTCTCGGTTTATTGTGAATCAAAAATTTTCATATTCATGTCCTCTGCTTCTCGTTTTCATTCTGGTTCTCGTTCCCGGTTTATTGTGAACCAGCCTTTAGTTATGCAGTGTTGTCACATTATGACTCTGAACTAGTCCAGCCATTGGGCTGAGGCAAGTACGATGTGTTTTTAATAGAGAAGTTAGTAGTTATCTCTTGCGGCAAGATAAGTTGACCTTTCTAATCGGCCTGAGGCCGTCTATGTTTGGCAACGCTGTTATAAAGCAATTCTGTCATCAGACGCGGCCATCTGCATAATATAAACATCGAGAGCATGTTGATGTGACTTATTCCTCTGTGCTGGGTCATCTAAGTTTGGCCAGTACAATATCATTCAAAGCGTAAGGCACAATATTACATTCACACAGTTGTATGGTTACACAGGCTGTGATGAATATTAATAATGTTGTTATTACAGGTATCCATAAATATAAAGTCACAACAAAGGAAACAAACTTTACACATACACTAATACTAATTCTTTATATACTTTCAACGCAATAAAACAAAAATGTTTGAGTGAGAAGGCAAGGGATCCTCATTTACTTCCACTACTTTTACTTTATTTAAGATCTTTCGGACATTTTGGTGAATTTCCTCTCTTTTATCTTCACTCAGAACTAAAAGTTTCTTGAATGAGGGATGAAGGAAAGTGGCCAAGTAATGCAGTTCATTCAGAAGTTTTATATTTATGAACGTTTCTCTCCGTTTCTTTAATTTCCTCATGATCTCATCATCAGCAGCTATTTCGCAGGAATCTAACAATTTAAAAACCCATGATACAACAAACAGCAAGGCCGGTTCTCTTGCACCTTCCAAGTCATCTGTGGCCCCCTTGAAAATCTTCAAGAAATTAATTATTTTTTCCATTATTTGTCCGTGGTAAAAGGTTATCTTTTCCTCCTTCATTACATCTTTCAAAATATTCTTTATCTGTTCTCTATGGTTATGGAACGAATCTAACATCATATAAACACTATTCCACCTGGTCTCGATGTCAGGAAGCAATGATTTATCTAGTCTAGTGACTAAACTGGAGCGTTTCATAAAGCCGATGACTTTACGTACGATCTGGATGGAATGAAACACATCAGGAATCTCATTACTTAAGAACTTCTCATTCAGTGTGTGTCTTAATGCTGTATTAATGCAATGCATAATACAGGAACATCGTTTGTGATTTTCCAGAGCTTTCTTGATATTGGGTCCCTGGTCTGTCACAAAGGTAACATTTTGTAACTGCGTGGGAGTAATATCTAGCTCCTCCATTTGCTCATATATTTCCGTGAGAATGTTTGCACCAGTTTTAGCGACCTCTGGAAATTTTATAGTGAGGAGCATATTGTTCCTTAACTTCCATTTATCCTCACACTCCTCTAGACGATGTGATTGTCAGGTAATGAATCATCCGATAATTGTCAGTCGAGAGATCGCATGTCATTGCACACTGATCTCTATTAATAGCTTCCTTTACTTTAGGAATCATTTCATCTCTGACTTGGTCAGCCAGATCTTGGATATGTCGAGAGACAGTCCTCGGGGAAAGCAAAACAACTTTAGCACTGATCTGTCCATATTTGGCACCTATATTAATTATTCTTGCGACAGATTAATGAATCCCTCACCTCTGACAATATTGAAGGGCACATAGATACACATTTGTCTCTAACTGCCGTCCTAGCAGCCTTGGAAACTTCGTTCTTTGATGAATGCATGTTTTCTTTACATTCATGTCTCAACATTACCAAAGTGCTACCGTTATAAATAAGCAATGTGTTGCAGCCCTCTCTTTGACATTGAACATAGCAAACAGGAGCATCTGTGTCCTTATGAACTACCAACTGAAATCGTTAAAAAATATATAAATTACAATGTATTCTATAAGTGAAATATCCCCGTGGCTTTTAGCATTCAAAATAATACCAAATCTCATGATTACAGAGGCATATTATTTCGAAAAATGAATTAAAGTAAAATACAGTATAACTTAAGTTCCGTAAATTCTATGCTACAATTTAAGCACCAAGGATTCATAGAATGCTTACCCTGAAGTTATCCCAGCTACTGCTACCCCGACTTACACCCGGATTCTCTAGTAGAATGTAAGTTCCATCAGCTAGTTTATTCGATACACTCTCTTTAGCTTCCGCAGCCATTGTACACATTATTTTACTTATGAAGACTGTGCTGTACTTCTCAGTTCAAGTGAAATGTGAGACAACGGGACTCCCGCTTGCATTCTACTCCTGTGCAGTCCTTGGCATTCCCCTCCCACTCCCCTATATACCCCATAGTGCCGTTGTGGAAGCAACGGGAATGGAGAGCTTCGGGAGCGAGATCTGAGTGAGACTGAATGTGTATTTGACCGGCTCTACTTCCACCATTGTGTATGACATGTTTCATACAGTTTATCAACTTAATGATCGTTAACATCATACTGCTCCACTGTTAAACTGTGCAGAACTGTTTCGAAATTTGTACGAAGTTCGTCTAGACTATGAGGAATAGGTATGAAGCATTGTTTTTTCAGTATGCCCCATAAAAAACGCATCACACAACGACAAATCAGGACTTCGTGAAGAATATGGAAAATATGAGTGTCTAAAAATCAGCTGACTGGTAAACAGCTGTAGGCACTCATTCCCATGACCAGTATGGACTGTCCTCTCATCTTGGTGAAACGCTTGTGCATAGCAAGGTCGTTCAGCACATAAAATGTGTCCAAATCCCTCTGAAAACTTGCCCCTTGATTAATTCTGTTTCCATTGGCATCCTGAATGAAGTACGGATCGATGATGCCGTGGAAAGACACAGCAACCTACACTGTCACTTTCTCCAAATGCAATGGTCTCAGTGCATATTCATCTGGTTTTCCCAACCGAGAAAACGAGTACTCTGCTTATTGACATGTCCACTCAGTACCACCACCAGTTTTGGAGATAATCAGGATCTTTACACACATTGAACAGAACACATGCACAATCAATATTGGACTCAATCTATGAAGTCTGACTCCTTCAGCTCATGGAATACCTGGATATCACCTATTATGAGTTGAACATTGTTGCGTTCTATACAAAGTTCTCTTGAAATCTGACATTCACTTTTCTTTGGCATTTTTATGTTATACGTTGCATATGATCTTCGGTTACCTTTTTACTGGGCCACCTATATTATCAGGTAATACATCTCACTTGACAATATGTGTCAAAGGAATAACAACTGTTTGTATACATCTAAAGCAGTGGTCGTCAGCACTTGCTGAAATGTGCAACGGGTACGCGGTGCCGTCCCATGTACACTGTCATGCAGCAGGGAGAGATAGAGAGCATACCCGCTAGCAGCTACGCAGTGCTGGTATTCATAGTCGACACTTTATATCACCACTTTGCAAAGTGACACTTTTGACGAAAGTGACTCTTTCATATTAGTGGTATTCATAGACGATTGAAGAAGTGCACTTTACAAAGTGTTATTTTATGCCAGCAAAGTGTAGAGTTACAATTTGGTTGGTAACAGAAGTCCCACAATGCCTTTCAAAACAAGTGAATAAACAGTAACAAATTAATGTGTAACCCACAGATTATAATGCTTGTGATTTGAGTTGGGAGCCTAATTTATCGCACGAGAAAGAAAATCTACTATATTTAAAGTTGTTTTATTTCAGTTTCTAGTTTTCACTGCCGATAGTTTAGATTATTTCAGTCAGTTCAGATACATATTATTTTAATAAATAGGTAGTGATACTGCTGGTGAAATTAGGTTAGGTTTTGTACAGTACATAGCTGATCCATTGATTTATGTAGTTAGATTAGGTTTTATACCTATCTTTTTCATTGATTTATCGTGTTAAGTTAGGTTTTGTATGTATCAGTTCCACTGATTTATATAGTTAGGTTAGATTTTGTACATACCTTCTATTGGTTTATGTAGTTAGGTTAAGTTGGACTGAGTAGGATAAGTTTTATATTTATATCATTAGGTTAGTTTTTATACGTACCTGCTTCATTGATATATCTTTTTATTCCCTTTATTTTGATTTTTGTCTTTTTCGTGAATCGTGAATAGAAGTCAAAAGAATGAAATAAACACATTAGGTCTATTGCTGCTATTATTATTATTATTATTATTATTATTATTATTATTATTATCTCTCGTTTCCATTATTGGCTCCTCTTCAGGAATATTATTAATGCCAAATTTTTCTACAATGCAAAACAAAATAGGCCTAATGGTATGAGACCTCTTTTCATGGTGAGGTTATGACTGCACATGAACTAGAGACAGTATCTCAGGAAAAGCAGCCATATCAGATGTATTGCTTACCGGCATGAAAACATATATTATCAAAATAATGATTATATGAACATCAAGATAAATCTTATCTCAAAATACAGGTAGTCAACAAAGATCAAAATCGTTTTAAACCCAATATAATTATGGAATCTGCTTAGAAGGCAGGCACATGAGGTCTCTCAATGCTAATTTAAGATAGTTACGCCTACATTAGATTGAAGTCAGTTTAATATTATTTAAGTTAAAAAAAATAGTTTCTGTAATAAAAAATAGGTTATATAGGAATATCTACCCACATATCACTTCATTGAATTGAGGTTATAAATATACGAATGTTACTACAGAAATACCTGAACTATAATATTACAGATATCAATGTATGGTCATATCTATAGCAAAGAATTTTAATGCACTGGAGGCACTGGCAAACCTCTTTTATTCGTTTTTGTCAATAGGTCATCGAAAAGATTAGCGATCTCAAAAAGTTTTTTTTTTTATCAAATTGGAACCATTTTTTAAAATCCTATATCATTATAAAATTCCACGGGATTGTCTTTAGGCCTATCCCTAATGTAGCGCTTTTGTACATTGTCCACTAATTGTGCCATCTCTTCCGCACATTCTAATAAATAATTCGACAACCTCCAAGACGTCCGCCATTTTTCTATCTTTCTTTATTGGGTTATTTTACGACGCTGTGTCAACATCTAGGTTATTTAGCGTCTGAATGAAATGAAGGTGATAATGCCGGTGAAATGATTCCGGGGTCCAGCACCGAAAGTTACCCAGCATTTGGCCATTTTTCTACAAAGTGACACTTTCGGCTCAAGGTGTGGTCGGAAGTACACTTTCACCCAAAGTGTTCCTTTGCACCAAAGTGTCAACTGTGCAACGGAAAAGCGATACTTTGCGTCTTCCAAAGGACACTTTAATCGAAAGTGTCGACTATGAATACCAGCCTAAGAGATGCTAATCCCAGCGTGCTCTGTGCTATGACCCCTGATCTAAAGTTTCATTAGTGTAAATATATTACTATCAGCAATGTATGAGCCACTGGCTTGGCTCAGGGTTAAGGCCCTTGCCTGCCGGTCTAAAGTTGCACTCAGGCGCAGGTTCGATCCCAGCTTTGGCTGATTACCTGGTTGAGTTTTTTCCGAGGTTTTTCCCAACCGTAAGGTGAATGCCAGGTAATCTATGGCGAATCCTCGGCCTCATCTCGCGAAATACCATCTCGCCATCACCAATCTCATCGACGCTAAATAACCTCGTAGTTGATACAGCATCGTTAAATAACCAACTTAAAAAAAAGCAACGTATGCAATGGAGGAGGAAAGGAACTGGTACCATACTCCATTATTTCCTGGCTTAGTTGCCTCGTGAGTGATGCCTTATTGATGTCACTTATGAGGTTCAAACCTGTCTTCAGACAGTTGACTAAACAACAAAGTACTTGACAGGTGATTATGCAAATGTTGCATGTGATAATCTACAAATGAAAAATTAAGATGGGATCATCCTTGTTGTGATTATCGCTTTTATAGTGAACCACGAACTCTTCAAACATTCCTCGCAATAAAGAAAGTGAATATGAATTAAAGAACTCTAATAAAAGTCATCTACGAGTGTTGAGGCATAAGTCATGGTAACAATTCTTTTTTTGTGAAAATGCAGTTCGAAATTCTGAAATATGCAAATGAAAGGACAGGATATGTATATTAGTACGGTAGGGTAGAATACAATGAGGATCAAACATCCATGAACAACACAGCATTATGCTTCTTGAAAGGGCAGAGTAGTGATAAAACAACTGTAAATGACACATCATGGTACTTGTGTTTACACGGTAGTTGAAATAGCATTACGAACACATGCCCATCCTAAAAACCCATTATGTCACATCCATTTTGCACGGTGGTCGACTCACAACTGCATTTTGCATTACGCCTAACTACGTGTAATATTGCTCTCTGTGCAATAACCATATCACACTGCCATTCTCATAGGAATGCGACCACATACTCGTACTATGGATGCACAGCATGATGGTTGACTTACAACTGAATTTACATTGCTCTCTATGCAATAACCATATATTACACTGCCATCTAGTGTTGTGACTACATACTATGGATGCCATATGACATATCAGTTAATTTTGTAGGAGAAAAAAAAAAGTTGTCATGACTTATGCCCCAACCCTCATATCTTATTTAGCATGAAATAATCTTGAGCTATGTACATTCAATATTTCTTTGAAAAGAACTATAACAAAATGTACACAAAACACAAGATGACCCATAAATAATAGATAGTGGGACATGGAAATCTGTCTTTTTATTTCTCATTGTTGCACAGACTATGTGAGAAACAAAACTGGCACCTACATTATTGTTGAAATAAAGTCATGCCATTTTAGTAATAATAGAGGTTAGGACAACACAATATAGTGTTTCGTTTCACAAATGAAGGTTCTGTTATAACAATTCAATGTCCATTTCAAAGGCAGTTTGAGATTACATGTCATGGTGCAGTTCCTAGTCTCAACACAATAAAGTTGTGGATTAGGAACTTCTGCCAAACATGTTCTGCACAGACGAGAAACTTACGGGAGCCACTTGAATAGCACAATCACCGGAGAATACTAAACATTTAAGGAGAGCTGTTACTCAAAGGTCCATGCAAGTCTGGAAGGAAATATGCCACAGCAGTAAGTTTGACAGTGAAGTGTTTGCAGAATTGCAAATTAAGCTTTCAGGAATTCTTCATCGAGCTACTCTTTCACCCTTACAAAATGGCTAATGATCACCAATTGAAATGAAAAGAAAAGAAAATCTCAATCTGCTGCTGATGATAGGTGAAGCACACTTTCATTTATCAGTTGTTGTTAATAAGCAGGATTTTACATCTTGGAAAGCAACAGCATCAAAATGACAATAGAAGAAAAAGCACTGATTCAATATGAAAAACTTATCAGACTACCAGAAAACAATTGGCATTCATACAGTCCGCTCTGTAGAATAAAAAATCAAAAAAGTTTTTCTCCAGGGAACAAGGTGCCAGTGCAAGTGTTACATGCTGTCTCTTCTCACTTTATAGATCTCTTGGATATGGAACAAGTTTTGATGGAGAAATCATTGCAATAAGTGAAAGTCTCAGAAATCTTTTATGCCACATCAGTAAATTTAAGAATGCAATTATATTGTCAGACTTCAAAGCAGCTATTCTATCAATAATCTCTAGACAAACACCTTCTTCCCAAACAGCAGAAATAACTAAAGTGCTCTCTCAATAACACTCAATAAAAGAATTGTATTCCATTGGATGCCATCCCATTATGGAATCTTGGGAAACAAGAATGCGGATGCTTTAGCAAAGAAGGGCAGCACTGCTACTTACAGACCTGTTACTAAATCTACGTATTACTCTGTGAAAAGATTTGTTAAATCTACATACTTAGACTTCAACAAACAAAATTTGATAACACAATCACAAGGGAAAAAGGAACTCTCTGCGTCATAATTCACAGTTAATTCCTGATTTACCATGAAAATCGTTTGTAGCCGCATTTAGATTGGCAACAGGCCATGACTGTTTGGCCAACACCTGCATAGAATTGGAATATATTAGTCCCCTAACTGCCCACTGTGCAACTCAAACCAAGAAATGGATTCAGAACTCCTCAAAATCTGTGCTTCAATGGTTGACCATGATAATATTGTGGCAACAGGCCGGAACATTCTGGCCGCGTCTGAGAGTTCGCACACGTCTGGGGAGAAAGGAGGCGTGCGGGGAGAGGAGACATGAGCTTTGGCGGGTGCTGGGTTGCAGTGCAGAGAGAGGGAGAAGGAAACCGATTGCAGCGGAAGTAAAGAAACGTCTGGAGACCAATTGTTGTAGAAACTTCGGGACGCAGTACATTCGAGAACGTGTGATTTAATAAATAAAAAGGGTGAGAGAGCCAGGGGCCAGTTTAGTTTTAGTTTGGTCAGTCAGCTGAGAGAGAGCTAGTTAGCGGAGACGTATCCAGTTGAGCTGGGTTCGAAGTGCAGTGAACTTGAGTAACTGTGGCAGCGTCCAGGCGAAGGAAACGCGTCTGGAAGTCTTAGGTTCGAAGTGCAGTGAACTGACTCTGGAAGTCTTGGGTTCGACGTACCGTGAACCTGAGTGAGTGAGCTAGAATAACTAGCCAAGGCGAACAAACTGAGAACTGACAGTTTTGTTTTGTAAATAGTGCTTTGTGAACATTAGTTGAGATTAGGAGTACATTGTTGTTGTTCTCAATAATCCACGTCAATAGTCACTGTCGTTCTGTGGAGTGCAATAACGACTACTGTGTTGCTGTGTTGAGTGGAATACCCATTGTTGACAGGTGTGTGATTAAATTTGGAAATAAAAACCACATAATTGTTTAATAAAAGTTACAATATCTTTGAAAAATATTGGAGTGTAAGAGGTCAAATGACTTTGTCAAACGCCTGGCATTATAAAACTACAACTACAACAACAACAACATCTTGGAATGTATAAAATGCCAGAGTGCTTCATGAACACCCTCTTCACAGAGAGAGTATGATTGTGTGGTGTAGAATAGCTTGCTTCGGAGTCATATAGCCTTATTATTTTTTGGATTTAGATTTAGAAATCTTCTCACTATTCGTGAGCTGCCACAAGGGACAAAGAGTACTTAACCATATAAATGTTTACAAGTTCAGTGAACCATTAATTTTATTTTGACAATGAAACTCCTACAAGTACATAGCTGCAAATATATTTTGTGATTGGTGGAAATATACGTAATTTTAGAGAGGCAAGTATTACAAAAAAGTAAAGAATGCTAATGCACTTCGTTTCATTTCGAATATAGGTGATGCTTCAGGAGAGCAATTGATCCTTTCAATGCAGCTAAAGTTACAATCGGAATAATAGATGTAGGTATTCCAAGCCTTTTAAACACATCTTTCATGAAAAGAGTAGCGGTACCTCTTGCTCCAACCAGAAGTCAGATTACTTCAAGCTCTTCTAGCTGGTACTTTTGGAGGTAATATGGAATGGTAGGATTGTAGATATTCTTTTTTTCCTTATCCACTTCTGCTGACTGTTCCTCATTCATTTCGAAATGCACAGTGGGATCAATTATGAATCCAGATCTTGTAGATCCCTTGAAAGCTATTATATCTATGCGCCGTGTACTGCCAGTGACGGAGAGACCATGTACTTCTTCAAAGGTGTTGTAATAGACATCTTTAAGGGCAGTGGCTATAATTGATCGTACTTGGTGGTGTCTAGTGTTTTGCAGACCTTCGCCATGCGGACAGGATCCCTGGACGTGTGCAAGAGTTTCAACCTCGTTGTGGCAATGCCTACAACAGTTGTCCTGAGATCTTCCCGGCACAGCACATACTGCAGCAACATTTCCAACCATTTTAATACCATCGCGCCATTCGCTTTTGGAGAGTCCTTCATGTTTACAAATCCATTTGTTGGCACTAGGATATTGTTTAAATAAAACTACGCCTTTCCCTTTCTGTGAATGACGACACCAAATATCAAATTCTCTGTTCCTCAGAAGGTTACGAATTTTTTTTAGTTGGTTATTTAACGACACTGTATCAACTACTAGGTTATTTAGCATCGATGAGATTGGTGATAGCGAGATGATATTTGGAGAGATGAGGCCGAGGATTCACCATAGATTACCTTGCATTCATATTACGGTTGGGGAAAACCCTGGAAAAAAACCCAACCAGGTATTTAGCCCAAGTGGGGATCGAACCCGCGCCCGTACGCACTTTCAGACCAGCAGCCAAGCGCCTTAACCGACTGAGCCACACTGGTGACAGGTTACGAATCTTTGTAACATTTAAAAAATGTTCATTCTTATGAAATAAGGCATCTTCTGGAAAAATGTTCAGAGATTGGGCACATCTAATGCTCTCCTCATGAACCTGACGTGTTTGTATGATGTATGGGTTTTGAGATGTGTGTAAACATTGAAGGGCATTAATTTGTTGTAATAGTGCTTCCCATTTTGTTCGAAAAATTCCTAGTCCTTTGTACTTCCTGGGACTATAGACCATTGCATCAGGAATGTCTGTAGGCAGATTCAGTACCTCTTTCAGTGCACTTTTTATTAATTTGTCGGCGTCATCCAAGAACTTTTTTGGTATAAGTTCAGAAGGGATGGTTTGAAATTGATATATTAAGGAAGGACAGATGGAGGTATTTAGAACACAATATTTCTGGTCTGCATGAAGAAAAGGTGACGAGGTAAAAGTTTCAAGTTTGTTATTTAGATCTTTTAGTGTTGACTGGGGATTGAACACAATTGAGTCAGAGAAGTTTACTCCCAAATAGCGAATAGAGTCGTTTGTGCCAATAGATTTAATTTCAAAATCAGGATATATACTGAGATTGTGTCTGACAAGCTTACCTTTGGAGATATTTATAATTACGGATTTATTAGGATTTAAGTTTAGCCCAATGTCTGTAAATCTTTAATAAGCCATTCTTGTCAGTTCAATAGCGGAAACTTCATCTTTATCAATAATTACGGTATCGTCGGCAAAGCCGAGAACAGTTAAAGGAGGCAGTCCTGGTACAAATACAAATCCAAAAGTTGATGTTATTGTCTGCTCGCATAACTCATTTAAAATATGATCTGTTGCTAAATTATATAAACCTGGCGACAGAGGAGATCCTTGCATGACTCCTTTCTTTAGAACAATTGGCTTAGTTTTTGTGTGACCTAATTCAATTCGTGTTGTGTTTCCCTCCTGCAGAGCTATCACAATTTGGGTAAGTTGTATTGGGGCAGGAGAACTTTCCAAAGTAGCTCTTATATGGTCATGGCCAACGTTATCAAAAGCTTTCTTGATGTCCAGAAAGACAATTGTTACGTCAGTCTTTTTTGTTTTAGCAGCATGAAGAACTGATTGGAGAATTGAAGTATTTATTTATTTATTTTCGTGTTGGATTACTTCCATCTTCTTCCTCATCTCCGCTATGGTCTCCTTCAATGCTACTAAATCTTGTTTCATTTCAATATACTCCATTTCACTCCGGCTTCTTTCACTCATTACACAGGTCAATGCCTCTGCTACGCTTACTTCCACTGACTTGCACAAATAAACCTCCACACTCAGCTGCTTGCTTAAGACTGATTACTGGATATAGACATTAATCCACTTCACTAACACTTAGGCATGTGCATGTGGAAATTTAAAGCATTTTAAACCACAGACTTAATATGATGATATTTTCCTTCACTTAATATTAATGTATCAGCAGAGAAAATTTCGTTTGTTTGCAGCTGTTATCTCAGAATGCTACACAGAAATGATATGCAGTTTTGTTACCTGAATGGCTTCAAAGACGAACTCACACTTAAGTTTGTGTGGTTCCAACAAGTTGCGGACAGACCTCATACAGCAATAGCAACAAGGGATATGCTGCATAAGGTTTTTCCACAACATGTATCGCAAAATGGTAAGGTGTAGTAGCCAAAAAGCTCCCCAGATTTGGTAGCTTATGACTATTTGCTGTGGGGTTCCTTAAAGTAAAGTTTATGCTACATGACCCAAAAATTTTGATGATGTGAAACAAAGAATAACCAAAGAGATAAGAACCATTCAACCTGAGCTGACACAGAAAGTGATGAGAAACCTCAAGGCAGACCCAATGAGCATGTGAGAAATGAAGGACGGCATCTCAATGATGTGATTTAAAAAAAAAATAAAATGCCATATTTAATTTAGTTTCTAATGGTATAAAGCATTACATATTGAAAGCAACAGTACCACAACAGAGTTATTTAATTTAAAAAACCCCCAGGTACCCCTTCCCCACCCCATATACTACAGAAAGAAGTGTTCACATTCAAACATTTCATAAAACAAGACAAACATGTTCACTGACCAACACTAATTTCAAATATGGAGGAAGTGAGAGAGGAAGGAAGGTTGGAAAATAAACTATAGATATCTGCAGTCTGACTTGTAGCATTTAACCATACGTTGTAACAGTTATTACTCCAACAAATTAGATAGTGATGGTACATGTTGACAAAATTCAATCTGCAACACTTAGGACACATCTTGATCTATCTTATATATGACTACAACTGCTAACTTTACATTAATCTGTTTCAAGTAATTCATGTAAGTAACACTTACTGTTCCTAATCAAACTTTGGTAACAATTAGCACTATTAACGTAAAATCCGCCTAGTAGTTTACAATGAATTGCTGTATAGACAGATAACATGCTGAAAAAAACTTCTTCAGCATCAGATACTGAAAAGGCGTAGTTCTATGAGAACTTTTTTTTTTACGTAAAATCCGTCTAGTAGTTTACAATGAATTGCTGTACAGACAGATAACACACTGAAAAAAACTTCTTCAGTATCAAATACTGAAAAGGCGTAATTCTATGAGAACTTTTTTTTTGCTATTGATGGGTACTTGACTGTGATTTGCCCATATTAAGCCAGTTGTGTAGTCATTGCCCAGTGTGCCATAAGAGGCTACAACCATAATGAAATGAGATGATGGAGATTTTTTGGGATGCCACAGGGGAACCAGAGCTCCTGGAGAAAACTCTGTGTTACCTAGACCATGGGCTTGCCCAACACAAATTATATATCAGGATACACTGGACATCGAATCTGGGTTCACAGGATTGTCCAGCAATCTAGTCACAACAGCACCATAGTGGCTACTCTATAGGAATCTTGGTATATGAACAAAATCTGTCTGGGAGAAAAGTGTGCACACAAACACAGGGAAAGATAAGATGCTGAAAAACATGAGTATTCATGAAAATCCAGAAATCAAGTTTCTATAGAACCACAATATTACTTTTACACAGTAAAAACCCTGTTAAGCTGGACTCCATTAAACTAGATATTGTTTAATCCAGACAGAGATTCTGAAGAAATAAAATCTGATAGAGAAAACTCTTAACACAAATAATTACTGTGCTCAGGTCAGGCTTTAGTTTCCGCATACTCTAATTCGTATTTTGTGGCTGCAGAACAACAAAGCACCCTTTACATTTGTCAATGCACGGAAACAGCACTGAACTTTATGAAACACTAGACTAAAGATGGTGAGAGACCCATCACAGTAGAAGAGATTGTGGATAGAATGAACGTGGCTGAAGACTGATGGTACCTTTGAAGATGAGGGTACTGATATCCATATCTGAAAAGTGAAGTTATGAGAGGTTAACACTGCACATATTGGTGTGTAGTCATTTGCGCCTATTATGAGAAGTTAAAAAATACTTGAATTATGGGACAGATTTTATTCAAGAAAATGACAATAAGAAAATTTCTGCATATTACTACCACATGAACTTATATTGAAGATGTACAATAAACCATAAAAGAAAACACAGGTATTTTTTAAACCGAAGAAAGGAAATTACTGATAACTTTTGATATTGTCAACACTGGTTATACTTTACTTTTTATTCATAAAATTGCCTTTGTTTTATTTTGTTAGCTAATCTGGACAACTTTCAGACCCAGTACGCTCGAATTAATGGGGTTTTACTGTATTTAATACAGGGAAGTACAAAATGTTTTCCACTAAACAAAATTAAAATTTTATCATGACATGGTAAGGAAAATGGAAATTAGTTACTAGAAAGAGGAGACATGAGAAAGGGGAGGAGAGAAAGAGTAAGAAAGATAGTATTCTGTAAGTGGCACTTACAAAGCATCTGACTACACCTTACAGGCATAAGGTAAGCTTACAGTTTACACAGTTTTCATAAGATGGTGGTATCTACTCGCCAATTTTGACTGGCTGAATAATTAAATTTTAGTTAGTACTTTATTGTTTAAAAACAAAGTAATACATAATGTATTACCTTCAAGACATCCTTTGTCTTCGTATTTTGGTGACAGTGCCACTTACCACAAACTTTTCATGCAATGTCCCACAATCTTTGAGTTAAGAGTAATGTTGAATTCATGCATTCTAGAATATTAACACTTAAACAATGCTCTAAGTTAAAAGGAATGCGTAACAAAGCTAACATAAAAGTTTGCCTTTCAATGTGAAATGAAAAGACAATAAATATAAAGAATAGATAGTGAAAATTGTATTCACTTACAGTTGCAATTGCATTTTTGAGCAGTTTCCGTGCCTTGCGAGCGGTGAATTCCTTTGCTTGGCCTTCTGTCTGCTGACATTTGTATCGTTGCCGTTTCAGTAATCGATCTTTTTGGGAAGAATTGTTAGCTATGGATTTAAGTCTACGACGTAATAATGCCTGCTGCATGCTCAACCGATTAGCTGGAGGATAAGCAGTGGACTTCTTTGCAAAGCCCCTGCTACAATACTCAGAACTTTTGATGCAAACCTAGCAAACAAATTAAAATTAATTCTTAGAACTTACATGAAACATGAGACAGAGGAAACAGTGTTCTGTGAAATAATTTTACTGCATTTCTTTTGAAGTAACTATAAATTCATAATGATTACAAAGTCTACATAAAATTTTTATGAGGATCACTCTGTGAATCGTGGTATTATTTATTTTTCGTCACATTAGTGAAATTTTTATTTAAACGTTTTGAAGGCAAAGGTTGTAAGATATTAAATCAAATGAATGAAGACACGGGGGAAAATGTAATAAAAAACAAAACAATTGTAACTTAAATGGAACAATTAAGGAACATTTGAACAAAATGAACAATAAAATTGAACAAAAGATAGAGTACATAATGTTACGGCGAAATCAGTCTTAAAGTACTGCAATGAAACATGGACCTTAAGAAAAACTGATGAGTAGAAAATGGAAACATCGTAAATGCGATTTGCTCGAAATTTAGTAGGAATAACATTAAGAGATAGACAAGTGATTCAATTAGAGATAAGTTAAATGTGGAGAATATTGTTACAGAGATAAAGGACTACCAGATCGTCTACCAAAACAATTTATGAACTATAAGCAACATGAAAAAGAAATCTGGGAAGACCCAGAACCAGTTTTGAATTTGAAACAAGCACTACTTTCCCAAACCTTGATAAGAAGGAAGTGATTATATATCCAAATGTTGCCTCTAATTGTATAAATGACAGGAACAATGAATTACAGAAATGACACATTTTGCTCGTGACTTGTGTTTCTATTAAGTTATAAAATGAAAATCACGTTTGTAATGAAAATTACAATTCTTCTAAGTAAAAATGCATTGAATGATTGCGCTCTACTAGATCATGTACAGCAGAAAGACAAATACAAGCATTCTGAAATGGAAAAAAGTGAATTATTTACATGCACAACAGGGATGTTGTAGTAGACACTTCAGTGTTTGTAAATGAACAATGGATGGACAAAAGTAACTGCTGCACAATGAAAGAATAAACAGAACTGTGAATGACTTCATTAACAGGTTATCAATACTTTCAAACTCTCAAGAATGGAAAGCTGTGGTTATTTATGTACCATATGCAAATAGGTAAACAGTGTGTGTTAACTTGCAACACAAAAATAAAAACACATTGCATTACATGGAAAGGTGTGCCAAAATATTGAAATTGTATTTTCAAGAGTAGCACATATTTATTTAGGCGTAAATTATTATGATTATTATAAACATACTATGCAAATGGAGCATCTAAATTCTTCATATTCGACGAGGGTATATTATGGTTCCAAGAATAAATGCAGGATAAATTTAAGAGATAAGCAAGAAGAAGAACCTTAAAAAAAATGTCTTACCAACACTGAATGCAATGATTAGGTGGGTAGGGAGAGAGGGAATATTGATTAGTGTCATGTAAATAACACATTTGCTCATTATTACGTGAGATTCAAAGTAAATGTGTTACATTACTTTTCAAGTAACTAACTGTAGTATGAAAGTGAATTTCTGATTCTAAACTAGGGTAAAATAATTATTTCGCAGTTTTACTTTATATAGCAGACTGATGGTAACATATTTCTTCAATGCATACATTCAACTTTGTGTTACTACACTCTTTGGTACATAAACTATTCATCACAACACTGAGTGATCTTCATACATAAGTGTAAGCCAATATCGACAATATTATGGAAAACAAAGGAAGGAGGCTATAAGTTTTATTTACCTAAGAGCAGAACAATGCATTGTTATGAATGAATTGAAAACTGTACTGACACAGAACTTATATCCATAACATATTTAATAAAAAAAATTGTTGGTTTCTAATTTCTGCAAGTACATATATATCAGAGTATATTACTAAACATAGAACTTTCGACAATCATTATTGTGGTTATATTTTTTACCGAGAGTAGAGAATGGAGTATGGCAGATCTGGACGAAGAAGTTTGCCTTTATTCATGAACAATATGAACTTTTAAAAGTATAAATTTATTACAAGGGCTACTGGCTTTACTTCATCTAGTTGAAACTATTGTCCTACCAAAGGAAATGAACCCACAGATGTTGAGTCCAGAAACAACATGATAACACTGGTTGAGTGGAAGAGAAGGCCGAATGGCCTTAACTCTGCCAATTAAAATAAACCATTATTACAATTACAATAATGACAGTTATAATGATGACTGTGAAGTGGGCGAGAATATTTTTATTTTATGTTTAACATATCACATGTAGATACTGTTATAGCAGCTTCTCCTATATTGTAAAACAGATTTCAAATAAATAAATAATGACAAAAAATAAAATAAATAACTTTTCGACAATTTATTCCTACTCATTTCTTTGCTTTCTAAGTGTCACATCTGACAATTTTTGCACATCACGCATGCTTAGATATTCCAGAGAGTATCTACAGTGCATTTCCTGGTGAACTCGGTCATAGTACTGTGGCTTGCACATGTTGTATTGCATTTCTTTTCTCACTTTCTAACTTGTTCTCAGCTAACCAAAGTACTACTCCCCGGCCTACATGCATACTGTCTTGCATGTCTGTTGTCCTTGTCTTCCCATGTTCTAACTTTCACTTTCCTGTCATGTCAGTCAGGGTCCTTGTTGGTACACGAAAAGACATGTTTTTGAAGATTTTATTTACAGGGTTTGTAAGCTAGAAGTGTTAAAAGTCGTGTATTACTATTTGATTGTTTCTGAAGTGTTTACATAAAAATTATTATAAGTTATTAGTTCTATGATAATGCAATGACATACATAAACATTAGAACAAACATTTTTTATGTGCCATACATAAATAATTACAAATTCTTGCAGGGAAGATAAAAAGTGGTTTTTAATAAAATTCTCTGGTATGCCTTCTACACAGACACAATGTCAAGACTTTTCATATCCCTAAACTCATAGCACGAACATTCCATCACACAAAAGAAATATGACACAGGGATATTTCGTCATATAAAAGAAAAATGTTCTTGGGATGTCATGGTAAAGGAAAACTAACCTCAGACATTTCGTTACAGAAATGTCTTGTTGTATGTTTCCTAGATAGCACTGTCCTGTTTACCACAGAGTTGCACTCCTAAATTATACGTGAACTTCTACACTTTATTTCAACCTTTCAAGCGAGAAGAACAACTATATACAATGGTTCTATGTTCCTGAAGCACAAGGAACTATAAACAGTATTTTCATGGAGATGAATCAACCTGCAACAGGGCATTAACAACACCATCAGGTGAGGTTGGGGCAACAACTTCGTCAGAAAAGCAGCACATTCACGTACCAGCCTGGAGAGCTTGCAAGACAGCTGAGATCAAAGAAGATTTGAAAAGAGAGGCAGCAATATCATGTGCTAATACTGCAACAATAGTACAAAATGCACTTGTAAGTTCAATAAATGAGACAAATATAAAATTGTATGACTTGAGGCTTTCCCGCGTTTGATGTAGAATAACTCTTCTCGGGTTCTCAGCCAGGTGAGTTGGAGATTAGCTTCCAAGCTTTCGACGGCTAGCTCTGCCATCTTCTTCAGGGACTGGCTGAGAAATATAAAATTGTCTAAGAAAGATATCTTTGAAAAAGATGGTGAGACGTAATAGAATAATGAATTATGCCTCCTGAATCATCCTCAATGAACGATGTCACTGATGTGCCTGTGAATTAAAAAACCACGACATCATACTGTTTACATTGGTCGCTTCATTGAGACACAAAGAAGAATTTCATAATTTTTTCTTCAGATGTCCACCTAAAGATCTTTACGAGATATGTGATGGAACATTTAAATTGGCACCGAAAATAGCCACACAATTTTACTCCATCCATTGATGAAACCTCTGATTGAGAATCTGACTGATATGTACATCTATTATCAGGCAGTACATCTCACATGATATGTGTCAGAGGAAGAACAATTGTTTGTCTGATTAGTTTAATATGTAACTAATGTCAGCCTGTAACCTGTCTTTGGATAGTTGACTAAACAACCACAACATTGCATGGTCAGAGGTTTCTGGTTTCCAGTTGTTTTCACACTGTGTGAGAGAAGGAATAAATCAACATATTATGATGAAATGTTCTGACTGTTGCAAGAGAAGACTACTACCAAGTTTGGAAGTTCATTGGATCCTGTGTTTATATCTACAAACTATGAAATTGGAACCACAGTGTCTGTCCAAAAGTATTTCTCCAGAGTACAAGTTGCACATTGTTTATTTCATCTAGCATAAAATTTATGGCGTAGAGTCCAAACAGAAGATTTAACTGACATATACAACTCTGAAGAAAACAGTTCTCTTTTCTGTTATATGCAACACTTATTGCTGTATCTGTTGTTCCAAAAGTCTTTGCATTATTGCATGATCATTTAAGAGACGAATTATTTGTATATGATTACATGGAAGACAATTATGTGCTCAGCAGATGCAGACAACGTAGAAGAAGAGTTCGAATCTTTTCTCCAGAAACATGGAACAGCTATAATAAGAGTTCTTCCAAATCTTCCACAGGCGAAGCATGGCACAGCCAGATTAATAAGCTAACTCGGAAAAATCAACTGTCTCTTTTCTGCCTTCTTGAACACTAAAAGAAGGCCACAGAAATTCAGAGAGATATAGAGAAATTGGAAAGTGGGCCTGTAAAAAAGAAGCAGAAGGATACTGATTAACAAGTGGGGCATATTGTACTTCAGTATCAAGAATAGCATGACGAGTGTAATATGCCCAGTATTTAAGAACTCTTGGACATAACTTTCCTGGAACTTTAAAAAATTTGTGTACATATACTTTTTTTTTTTCTTTACACCACAGCACAATAGATTATTGTAATTATTTCTCAAAATATATCATCATCATCTAGCAGTCATGGAATTAGGCCAATTGTTAACCTGGTCTCAGTGTCCAAAAGTCTTTTCCTAGGTCTTCCTTGACTTCTCCTTCCTCTTTGGACGTAGTCCTTCAAAATTTTGGGTAGTCTGTTTCTTGCCATTCTGTTTTATAAATTTCAATTTTTTTCTAATGCTGGAACTATTTCCAATTCTTCTGCAATCTCTCTATTAGTTTTGTAGTCCATCCAAGTATAACCTGCTGTTTTTCTCATGTATTTAATTTCTGTTGCTTTTATTCTCGATGCATTTGCTGCTCTGATAGTCCAATTTTCACTGCTGTATAAGAGGGTGGGAAGAGCTAGTGTGTTGTAATTTTAACCTGGTTTTCTTTAAGGTTTTCTGTGGTTTAAATATATGGTTTATAATTCCTGTTATTTTAAAATAATTATTTAATTTATAGCTGGTACCTTTTTCTTCTTCATATGAAACCAAATTTCCTAAATAATTGAAAGTATTCACTTGTTCTATTATTTCATTATTAATAACTATTTTACTTCTTAATGGGTTCGAACCTTTGAACGCTTATTGATTTTGTTTTCTTGACTGAGACTGTTAATCCATATTCTATTATTTTGTTTATTCCAAATACAGCTTTCTGAAAATTATCTTCTGAGTCGGACATTATTACCTGGTCATCTGCAAATAACAAAGTACTGAGGTTTATATTTCTGGAGAGTGGGATGCCCGAAATTCCTTCATTTTGCCATGTTGTTAATTCGTCCATGTGCATGTTAAAGAGTGTTGTGAAAGAGGACATTCTTAGTGCATTCTTCTATTAATCTCAGCTGGTTTTGACAGTTTAGAGTTGTGTTATATAATTATTTCATTCCCGTTGTAGATTCCATTACAGCTTTGATTAGGTGATGTGGAATAAATCTCTTTTTTTTTTTTTTTTTTTTTTTTTTTTTATTATTCCAAATAACTGCTGTCTTTTTATACAATCAAAAGCTTTTCCATAATCAAATCTAACAAATAAGTGTTTAAATTAAATTCTTTTCTAGCAATAATTTGAGGCAAAATGTTGGGTCTGTGCATGAGCGGCCTTTCCAGAATCCATTGTGTTTTTCTCTCATGAACCTCTCTGAATGAGCTTAAAGTTTTATGTTTAGAACTTTTGAGTATATTTTGTAACAAGTATTAAGGATGCTTATTCCTCTATAATTCTGTGGGTCTCTTCTGTCTTCTTTCTTACATGCAGTATAATTATCGCAATTTCTCCATTCTTCTGGAATACGCTTTTTTATGTACACTTGGTTAAAAAATGTTAGCAATCGTAATTTAAACTCTATTGGTGCATATTTATAAAGTTCTGAGTTAATATTATCTTCACCCAGAGTTCTACATTTTTTTATTAGTTTTAATACTATACTTGATTCTTCTAAGGTTATGATGTCATTATGATTATCTGGATCCCACGTTTCTTCTGTTTGGTTTTCATGTATTGTAATATTCTGAAAATGTGTTTTCACCTATATTATAGTAGTTAATTTTATATCTTTACTTATTAACTTTATTATTTTATATACTCTAGGTTTAGTTTTATATGTGTTATGTTCTAAATTAGTAACAAATTTTTCCAAGATTCTCTCTTTTTTTTTTTCCTTCTCACTCTTGTTTAGCGACTGCTATTTTTCTTTTGTATTCTATTTTGTCTTCAAGTTTTTTCTGTACTCTTATTTTCTTCTTCTATTATTTCTTTTATTTCTTCACCCCATATTTTAAAACATTTTCTTCTGTTTTTTTTTTTTTTTTTTATTTTCCCCAAGCTTTTGTTTGCTGTTGATTGTAACATGTGTTTGAGGTTTTTCCATTCTTCCTCTATGCCTGTTTTATTTTCCAATGCGTTACTTAGATAAAATTTCATTCTTTGCTGGTATAACCATCTTATACTTTTTTCATTCAAGTCTGACTTTATAAAATTCTTCTGGTTTTATGGTAGTTTCTTTTTTTTTTTTTGTCTCATTTAGCCATCGAGGAGGGAATTCTACTTTTGCTCTTCAATACCTTGGAGAACTCTGACATCCTGAATGACTTTTGCAGTTTTTAAATTCATGAGCCCTGGGCAGACGGGAGGATGAAGGCGAGTTTCCAGCACCTCAAAACTGGAACCCTTCGGCTAAGGAAGCATACCCCTACAAAAAACATCCAAGTCCAGAGGCTTAAAGGTGGCAGCCCCACTATTGGACTTGCGCCTTGCAATAGGCTCGTAACCTACTCAGGAGACATATTACCTTACTGGCAAGTCTTACACAAAGAAGTCGGATAGATCTCAAAATATATGTTGTTGTTTTCTAATGCCAGGCATTTGACAATGAAGTCATTTGACCTCTTGCACTCCAATATTTTTCAAAGAGATTATCATGACCAGCCACTGAAGCACAGATTTTGAGATGTTCCGAATCCATTTCTTGGTTTGAGTTGCACAATGGACAGTTAGGGGACTGATATATTCCAATTCTATGCAGGTGTTTGGCCAAAAAATCATGGCCTGTTGCCAATCTAAATGCAGCTACAGACGATTTTCGTGGTAAATCGGGAATTAACTGTGGATTTTGATGCAGAGAGTTCCATTTTTTCCCTTGGGATTGTGTTATTAAATTTTGTTTGTTGAAGTCTAAGTATGTAGATTTAATAAATCTTTTCAGAGTAATACATAGATTTAGTAACAGGTCTGTAAGTAGCAGTGCTGCCCTTCTTTGCTAAAGCATCCACATTCTCATTTCCCAGGATTCCACAATGGGATGGTATCCATTGGAATACAATTCTTTTATTGAGTGATATTAATTGAGAGAGCATTTTAGTTATTTCTGCTGTTTGAGATGAAGGTGTGTGTTTAGAGACTATTGATATTGCAGCAATAAAAAGTTCTTCGAAACTGTGCACAATCAAAATTTCTTTGTACACTGTGCTTTAAGTTAAATTTTATTATAAAATTCATTGATACCAACTGTCAATATGACAAATTGCATTTTGTTTCTGATGAAATTTACGTGGTGTGAGTTTTTGGGTACCAAGTCATATAATCTGTGCATTTACTTCCTAATAAATTTAGGGAAACAGGATATGTTCTCGATAAGAAGCAATGGATAAAACAACATGTGCTTACTGAGGAGAAACTAGACAAAGATGAAGAAAGATCGAAACATATTCTTAAAAAAAAAATCTTTTCAATAGGTTGCACAAGAAACATAAATTTTGAAAACCTCAGCTTGGACAGCTACAAACTTTTAAAATTGAACCCTTATAGGGTCACTACTGTCCAGAAACTGAGCCATATGATGATGATGAGCGTTTCTGTAATTTGATTTTGTGAACGTTAATAATGGTGTAACTGATCCTCACTTAATATTCTTCTCTGATAAAACACAGTTGCATTTGCATGACCATGTTGCAACACGAAGTAACAGGTATTGGAACACAGTTAAACCCTATTTTATACTCAAATTCCCTTGCATGATGAGAAAATTGGGGTATGATGCACTGTAAGTGCATAGAGAATTATGAGGCCTATCTTTTTTTGAACAATAAATGCAGAAAGATATCAGCAAAATATACTCACACCATTCTTTGAACAATAATTTTCCGACATTGAGTGTCAGTCTGCATTTTTTCAGCAAGACTCTGCCACAGTGCACACAGCTGAACATTCATTAAATTTAATTCGTGAAATTTTTAAAGACAGAGTCCTTAGTACAGGATTATGGCCCGCAGTCTCATGACCTGACTGTATGCGATTTTTATCTATGGGGAAACTTGAAAAATAAAGTGTATAGGACAAACCTTCACATCATAGAAGAACTGAAAGATAGTATCAAAAGGGAAATTGCCAGAGCCTGAGGTGTGAGAACAATGTATCAGATTTTGCTGGCAGTCAGCGCATTGATGAGCTGCTAAGTTTGCTGTTAACTACTGACCGAGTTTACGAGGGAATGCACACTATTGAAGTGAAATATGTAAACAAACAACTTTAAAGCTTAACTAATGAGAACATTATAATTAAGAGAACTTTGAAAGATGTAAGATACAATATACTCTATACACTCACACACATCTGGAATGGGAGTAGCAATTAAAAAACAATATTTTACACTTATTTTGAACTAAATTTTTATACATTTTCTAATGTGATTACTCCATAATCATTATGTGCAAAGATAAACAAAACCTTTCCATACACACAGGTTGCAATACATTGCAATAATTGCATTATCAGCTGATTGTCATATACGATCACTCATAGTTACAGCTGCTATATAAAACAAAACACTGAAAGTGCTTGCTTTCATTTCCTATGTATTTCTAAGAGCTTTAAAACATTCTTGCATAATCAAACCTCTGCTTGAGTGATGATTATTTTCCCTTTAATAGTGTCATCCTTCAGACTTTCGAGTCAGTTACCTATTTCAACCAAATTTTCCTTAGTGTATTACAATAAAACTTTTTCATTTTTGTACCTATTACGTGCTTTTTAACAGCGAAATGCAACGACTACGAGGTAATCTAATGGAATTAGTGATAAAGAGATGAGACCGAGAATTTGCTACGGATTATCGCACATTCTCATTACAATTAGGAAAAATCTCGAGAAAAAAAAAAACTAACACAAACAAGAATAGAAACCATGCCTTAACCTAAGGTCACGATTATGACTTATCAGGTGCCAAGCTCTGTTTCTTCTAATGTAAAATTAGGGCATTTATAGTTTCGAACAAAAAATCACACTTGGGACTTCCTGTATCTCTCTTTCACATTTTCTCAATCTCGAACTGTTTTAGTCTTTGCTGCATATTTCAAACATGCATAATGTTCCAAGTTGCTCTACAGATTAACAAACTGTGACAAAACTAGGAGAAACAAAAGGTTCGCAAAGAGGAAACTGGTGCTGGTGTCCAAATGAATATACAACAGCTAATAAAATAATTACTCACCTCTAAGAAATGTGATTAATGGTGTGAATTTTAAGGCATGAAATGTATAGAAATGGAGACTAATACAGTATTTCTTTTACTGTGGACGTCTATTATAAAATAGAACAGTACTCATACTTGCACCACAATGACCAAGCAGTTATTTATGTGAACTACATATCATATCATATCATATCATATCATATCATATCATATCATATCATATCATATCATATCATATCATATCATATCATATCATATCATATCATATCATATCATATCATATCATATATCATATCATATCATATCATATCATATCATATCATATCATATCATATCATATCATATCATATATCAACTTCACAAATAAAAATTTCATTTAAAATAAATATATATTAGAATTTATAAAACAGTTATATTACCGGTTGTTCTGTATGGTTGTGAAACTTGGACTCTCACTTTGAGAGAGGAACAGAGATTAAGGGTGTTTGAGAATAAGGTTCTCAGGAAAATATTTGGGGCTAAGAGGGATGAAGTTACAGGAGAATGGAGAAAGTTACACAACGCAGAGCTGCACGCATTGTATTCTTCACCTGACATAATTAGGAACATAAAATACAAACGTTTGAGATGGGCAGGACATGTAGCACATATGGGCGAATCCAGAAATGCATATAGAGTGTTAGTTGGGAGACCGGAGGGAAAAAGACCTTTGGGGAGGCCGAGACGTAGGTGGGAAGATAATATTAAAATGGATTTGACGGAGGTGGGATATGACGGTAGAGACTGGATTAATCTTGCTCAGGATAGGGACCAATGGCGGGCTTATGTGAGGGCGGCAATGAACCTCCGGGTTCCTTAAAAGCCAGTAAGTAAGTAAGTAAGTAAGTAAGTATATTTAAAAATGTGGTCAAGAACAAATTCGCAAAGCTTTCTCGAAAGATAATGTAGCTCACATAATGCAATTTAAAAGTGATGGGATTACAATGAACTTGTGTGCTAATAATACACCACTAGTATCATTGGGGGGAAAAAAAATTATACGAAAAATGTTTACATTTAATGAGACAAGGTGCTAATAACAGCAAATTACGAATGAATTAAAATACTTTGTAACTATAATTTTATAAAACGTCAAAAATATATACTAGACTCATGGTAATCCGGCCCTCAGTAATCCAGCCTCCTAGTGTACTTCAATCACTTCTACTGTAATAGTTTTCTGGAAAATTTGCACTGGTGCCATGTGTTATATCGTATTACTTAGGCCCGATTGTATAAACCATTTAATCTTAGATCAGAGGTTAAATTGATCCTTGTTTGAGCTGAACTTGGAATTCTGTGTTGTATAAAGTCTAATCTGAGATTAATTTGTCTCAAACTAAAGTCAATTTTGACTGAAGAAATTTCTCCGATTAAGTTAGATGATCCAAGTTCAGTTATTTCTTTTCTGTTTGAAATATACGAGTGACAGATTGTGCAAATAAAATATCCATTATTATTAATATTAATAGATATGTTAGGTACATTTATATACATTTCTTTCAATTTCTTGCCTTAATACACAAACATTCTTATATTTTACAAGGCTCTATCGTGTTCAGCAGTATCAAATAACATAACCTATAATTATATTATGTTTATAACAACCATTAATTATTAATGGATATGATAGGTACATTCATAAATGTTCAATTAACTGTTTTATAAAGCTTTATTATGTTTAGCAGTATCAAACACCATAACATGATAACAACTTGGAGAACAGTCAACCTTCTTCTTATTGTCCGCCATTATTTACATTGCACAAAAAAACCAGTGTCTCCAACAGAGTGTAATACGGAAAGTTGCCAAAAGTAGTTGTAAAGTCGCTAGATTTCTCATTATCAACAAAGAAAGATTAAATTTTGTCACTATGGGGTGCTAAAAAGGTCACTAAATCCCTATTTAAGCAATATAAAAGTTAAAAGAAATTGTTGTTGAAAAAGAGTTAAAGTCGCTAGATTGGCAACACTGAACAAACCTGTCCGCGCATCACGTATTTCACTTGTTTATGCGATGTTGCCAAATCCTTTTCACGCGAACTTAGATTGCATTTGAACCAAGGTAATTTGATCGCAGAAAAGTTTTATACAGTAGAAGAAGTGTCTGAACTCGGTTCACTTTTCGATCTTCGATCAAAGTTGATCTTTAGTCAGGAGGTTTTATACAATAGGGCCTTATACATGTATATACCATTCTAGTTTAGATTTAGAAATGCAGGTGAAGTGATTGGTGCAGCTTATAACAATAAATTTAATAACATTTTTAAGCACTTTCAGTAATCCGGCACTCTCGCTCATCTTGCACCCTTCTATACAAAGAATGGCCAGATTAGCAAGAGTCTACTGTATTAATTAAATGATGTATGAAGGCAAAGAGAAAACATGAGTTCTTAAGAGAAGGCAGGTAAAGAAGTTGGAATTGTATTTACCACATTTCCTCCTAATGTAGCAGTGCTATTGAACTATAATTACATGAAAAAGACACATTAGGGAGAATTACTTCTCAAACTTGTCATTAACAATAACTTTACCCGTTTACCTTGTCCCCAGTGATGGGTATACTGTCTGTTCGACTGATGTGTAACAGCTTTAGTCCTGCTGGAGTGCCAGAGAACCCATTGCTTTGAGGATGGCTTCCCATCAGGCTCACAGAGGACGAAACACTGCCTGCTGTATTAGGAACCATGGCGTTCTTCATTATGCTTGAGTGACCATTGAGCACTCCCTCAGAACGGAAACTTTTACCCAACTGGCACTTGCCCGATACAAGTGAACTGCAAAAGCAAGAACTCTTATCAAAGTAAATCAAATCCCATATATGGTCTAAGGGACTTTCATGTCTTCACATGGCTTTATCCTTTAATCAGCAAATGCCACTCCGAGACATATAAACAAAGACTTATCACAAAACATAATATGGTGTCATAAGTACCTAAATACCAACAGTAATGGTTCAATGTTGTTCAAGTCTTAGAAAAAATGATAAGATTTACAGGATCTAAGACAATGATAATACTCACTAAAATATTGTGTGAAAGAATGAACTCGCAATTTTCTTCTACAATTTGTATACAGACAGTTATTAACTGTGTAAAATCTGAAGTGTTTTGCATCTCAGTCAATGGAGTAGCAGTGTGACATTGCCAATTCATTCACCACTACCTCACTGAGAGAAGCAGCCGAACATTTTTTTTGTTAACTGTCCTTATCATTCACAGGAGAATGAATTTGTTGAAGGGGAATAAGCAGGAACTGTCACATTATTGGTGAGTACATATTTGATTTTATGTTTGTTTCGAGAATTTCATACGCATTCATTGAAATGTGTTTAAAATTCCTGATCACTCACCCTCACGCTCACAATATAACAGCAGTAGGCTAGTTTGTGTAAATAGTAAACTGATTTTCATAACGAATTCGGTAAGTACAATTTTCAGTATGGGTGCTGATAACCTGGTTTCGAATCTAGGTTGGAACTCAAGAGGCTTGGGCCTCCAAGACCAAATCTAAATATAGTTAAGGTTTAAAATGCTTGTAAAAGCAAAAGTGGTCATATCAGGAAATTTAACTCTTCATTGTACAAATATGCAGATTGACTATGTGGATGTCATGATAAAAATGCCTTTTTCTGTTATACATGTTTAGTTATGAATATTAGTGACCCTATGTGGATTTCAATTGAAGTTTCGGACAAAAAACATCTTGGTGAAAAAGTTGAAAAACAAACTGAGTGGAAAACATGAATGCTGGTATTGAGTTCCAAATGCTGGGTAAAGTATATATCAGATGTCAGACAGTACGTACAGGTTACAAATAAAACAATTTAATGAAGAACTGTCAAAGAACTGCTACATTCTTAGTAAATTACTAGATTGTATACAATTTTGCAGAAAATTTGAGCTCGCATTATGGGGACATGATGAAACAGACTTATCTGAGAATCCTGGGATTTTTCGTGGGTTGGTTAATTTAATGGCTAAGCTTGATAGTACCTTAAAGCAAAATATTGGAAAAAATAAACAATCGAGTTTTTCTGTGGCTTTCTAAGTCATATAGAATGAATTGTTAGATTCTATCAATGTGGTGTGTTTGAAGTTCATTTGCGAAGAAATATCTCGGGCAGATTATCTAGCAATCGAGGTAGCTGAAACAACGGACTTTGCTACATTATCACAACTAGTGTTTGTTGTTCGGTATGAGTAAAACACATGAAAGGTTTATTATGTTCATTGTGCCACAAGAACACACAGCCGAGAAATTTACGAATTCAGTGAGTTAGATAAATTAGAA
This sequence comes from Periplaneta americana, assembly GCF_040183065.1. Taxonomy (NCBI): domain Eukaryota; kingdom Metazoa; phylum Arthropoda; class Insecta; order Blattodea; family Blattidae; genus Periplaneta; species Periplaneta americana. The sequence continues at coordinate 72,643,649 of NC_091119.1, forward strand.
ATAAACAAATCTCCTAATAAACTGATTGCCCAGAGCTATGATGGGCCTCTATCATGAGCGGCAGGCACACAAGTGTCCAGGCAAGAGTTCGTGCCATGTACTACAATGCTAGCTTTATACACTGTCACATCCACCAACTGAATTTGACAGCAGAATGCTGCGCAACTCAAAATAAGCAAGTAAAAATATTTTTCAGTAATTCTGAAGGATTCTCTTTATTTTTTCCTAAATCGACAAAAAGGACAGCCATCCGTGATGGGGTAGTTAAAAAATGTGTATCTAAGAATGCTGCAACTAGATGAAATTGTAAATAAAGATACGTTAACACAGTATTTGTGTACGGAAATGAGATTTGTGATTGTGTACAAGTTATTGTCGATGATGGAACCAGTGACTATTCAACAAGCAGAAAAGGAATTTGGTCTTTAAAATATTTTAAAGGATTAGAATTTTGTGTTTTGGCTACAATTTTTTTGCAAAGTTTTACCACATTCTGGCATTCTGTTTAATGAACAATAACAGTGGGAACATTACTGGCATAATGACACAGAAGAAGACATGGATGTGTGCTGTTTGACATTGGCAAAATGATGGTTGCAAAGGAAGTGTGCGACATTATTTTAACAGGTATTGAAGACTGTTTTACGTTTAGTGATCATTTATCTGTACCTACTCCATTGCAGCCTAGTTTGTTTCCTAGACATAAATCTCTATTTCCGAAAACTGAATTTAAATTGGCCATTGAATTGTTCCACTTAAATGCAATGGAACTGAGGCAGGAATTGACCGTTATCTATGGCAGAAATGATTTTGCAAATGCATCTGGTGCTTTGACACTTCTTTCTTGCATTTATGAGAACAATTTAGAACTCCTTTTACCAGAATTAGTGAAACTCTTACGAATTATTTGCATGATTTCTATGACTACATCAGAGTGCTATAAGTGTTTTTCAGCTCTCAAGAGAATCAAAACCTTCATTAAGAATACAATGAAGGAAGACGGGCTTAGTGGATTAGCCATGTGTTCTATTGAGAAGACTCTACTGTCCATTCCTGACTTCAATGAACATGTCAGCAACCATTTTGCTGAACAAAAAGAGAGGCGGATGGACTTCATCTACAAGCAAATTAATTAGGTAAACTTATTATCGATTTGGTTCAGGAACATCTGTTTTTGGTGCAAGGATAATTCATATAACGTTTTTATAAATTAGTCTTGAATGCATCCTTTCATAAATCACTCCAAATTAATGTCACTATAGAGTGGATTGTTTACGAAGATAATTTTTTATGTTGGCCTCACTGTGTATCTTTTTTCTTTGTTAAATTTATTTATACATGCTTTAACATCTGTGGTCATGTCGCATGTTTAGAATGTGAGGATATACCAGTAGGCTGTTTTTACTTTTGTTGAGTTCCTGTTTCAATTGTGTGTTGTAGATGCCTTGTGTTCATGTAACTGATTATGGACTTTGATTAATGTTTTTTGTATTGGTGATTGAGGCAGTGATGAATCATGGCATGTAAATTTCCAATCCGGCATTTGCCTTTATGACTAAGGGAAACCATGAAAAACCCCAGTGAGATTGGTCGGCCATGGGATTTGAACCTGGGACCTCCTAAATGCGAGTCTCAAACACTACCGTCTGAACCAAGTCGTTCGGTTATGATCATTGCTTATGTAAATAAAAAAATGAAAATGAATGTGGTACATAAATATTATTTTAAGTAACACAGAAAACGAATATGGGTAAATTATGAGTGCAGGAACGCCATTTCGTGACACTTTGTAAAATAACTCAACTCCAGTGAGTACAACGGTGAAATACTAATTTTTACTCAATATGTGCTCTATTTTTGGCCCAGGGAAAATACTCATCTTTACGACAAAACTCGTAAAAATTCTATTCTGTTCTGTGGACAAAAAGAAATTCAAGTGTACAAAATGAGAGTATTTTATGTGGACCAAATAAAATTGGACAATATAAAGTTTAAGTAATCAACTAATAGAATACAATATTGGAAAAGAATATCAAGTCTTCTGTGCGTAAGAATCTATTTTAATATTTTTAATCCCACCTCAATCTTCTATTCACTCAGGAGTTACAGTAATGGCATATAGCATTATGTCTATCTAGAGAAACTATACTTTCGAACGGTGAAAGAATTATCCAAATCATATAAATACCTGCTGAGATTACTACATACAAACATTCTCTGTGCATTAATATTTGTAAACAATTTATATATTCTCATATAATACAATTATATCCATATAAAAATAGTGTTATATGAACGTTATCTTTCATTTACTATGCAAGGCCACATTAAATAAATGCAGTCATTTGTTTTCATTTCACTATAACCTATTAGTCTGAGGCAGCATTGATAAAATGCATTGTTATTTTAAAACTCGTATATCTCGTTAAATATCAGTCCTATCAGAATTTTTCATAGAATAAAACTTATCGGCAACAGTTTTTGGAGAAACTTTTGTTATGTAACATTTTTCATAAAAATCAATAAGCGAGATATTTCGATTTATTTAATTCAAGCCCCCTTATAAATAAAGTATTTTGAATACCATATAGCCTAAAATCTAAGTTACAACTAACTTAATTTATATTCCAATTTTCATTGAAATCGATTTAGCCATTATCATGTGAAAAGGTAACAAACATCCACACAGACAGACATAAAAGGTAAAAGGTAAAGGTATCCCCGTAACATGCCATGAAGGCACTTGGGGGGCATGGAGGTAGAGCCCCATGCTTTCCATGACCTCGGCACTAGAATGAGGTGGTGTGGTCGGCACCACGCTCTGACCGCCTTTTACCCCCGGGAAAGACCCGGTACTCAATTTTATAGAAGGCTGAGTGAACCTCGGGGCCGTTCTGAAAGTTTGGCAACGAGAAAAAATCCTGTCACCACCTGGGATCGAACCCCGGACCTTTCAGTCCGTAGCCAGCTGCTCTACCAACTGAGCTACCCGGCCGCCCACACAGACAGACATAGAAAGAAAAATTTCAAAAATGCGATTTTTGGTCTCAGGATAGTTAATTATACATGTTAACACCAATTATTTTTGGAAAAACGAAGATTACCAGAAAATTTTGGTTACAGATTTATTATTTGTATAGATAATAAATTTCATTATGGTGAGGCATTAATGTTTTTTCCTTTGGTTGAACTTGAACCTCACAAACTCTGCATTGAAAATTTCTTGTTTTGTCTTCATTACTTCTCATGATGAAGTAGTTGACAAACCATGCTTTCTTGACATACACAATAGTATTATTTGGGGATTAGCCTCGACATCCCTTAATATTTTCACGTTGTCCGATAATTAATTTCTTCCTTTTAGTTGCCTTCATAACAATGCATAAACAGCATAAAGTAACATAAAAATTTGAAAACAGGATCCACACAACTCGCGACAACAAAGCAAGCAAAACAACTACTCTGTAAAAGCAATGCAAAGCAAGATCATACAGAACAATAAAGAATAATGCAGGCGCATTACTATCGATTAAGATGCACTATCGAATATCCTGGTACTATTGATTAATGAAAGTCAGAGTCCATATTTCAAGCTACATTATCACAAAATCCATTTGATAAGTATTTCTTAAAAGCAGGATTTTCCTCAAAAGCAGAAATTAATTACATTATTCTTATGATAATTTGGCTGGGACTTAACAGACTATTTCTTAAAACTGGGAACGTTAAAATGGAGTTTTATCGTAATTGCTTTGTTGTCACATATCGAAAATGTTTCATCTTCCATAAGTGTAAACAGGGAACATCAGCATTTCTTATACGTCACTCTCTAATACACTGTCAAACAACTGTTGCTGTTACTTGTAAGCCTATGATCTCATTTTGAATTTCAGGAGATGAGCATGTAACATCTTTTGGAACATGAACAGCACATTCAGCAAGAATTTTATCTTTTTTCAATATTGTGGCAATTGTTTTTCGCCATTGGTTTCGCTTTTGTTTGGATGTGCTTTTTCACGTTTCGTGATGTAGATGGCAGTGTCGGATTTATCATCTTTCGCCTGGCATTTCTGAGGCCTGATACGAAGTTGGGTGTTCTAGTATCTGATTCGTTGTCAGGATGTGTCTGTTTGTTCCCCTGATTCGTCAATTTGTATTTTGGTCGTTGGTTTATTCTAGAATGTTTGTGTTCCGCAAAATGAAAAGTGAGAGTCTCTGGAGAGTCAGCGCCTGGTTAAGATTGGAAGGAGTTAGATATAGGGATACCTTTCGGTCACTCTCTGGGGTGCCAGCCCTGTGGAACACATGTCATTCATCGCGGATCGAGTGCTTGTGTAACATATGGGAGTCTGTTGGGAAATGGGGCCTGTGGAACATAAGTCATTCAGTAAGACACTGATAAATGAGAGTTCAGTCAATCATCGGCGAGCAAGTGTTTGTGTGAGACATTGGAATAATTTTTACTCATTCTTTGGGCAGCCAGTATCTATGTTAGATACGGAAATACGAGGTGCGTCCATAAAGTAACTTTCCCACTCGTCCCACAGCTAGCAAACCATATGTTAGGCCCATAGACCTGGCACAGTTGACGATAAATTTCAATCAGTGCTATGCCCTGTTCATTCAAAAACTTTATCACTGATCGCACTTCACACGCGGCGGGAGCTGGAATAGGAGCGTCCAATTTCAACCAATGCAACGAAGTTACTGAGAGCACTCAGGAAGTTCCGCTAGCACATGTGCCATGCCAGGACATTATACTCTATCACGTACATGCAGTCACTTCGCGCAACATATGGTTTGCTAGCTGTGGGACGAGTGGGAAAGTTACTTTATGGGTGCGCCTCGTAGTTTGTATGAGGAAGTTGCCGATGAGTTGGTGCATTGTGACAATGGGACTCTGCAATATTCTCCGAGGACTGAGTGTATCATCGAATTGTGTGACAGTAGAATTGCGGACTTATCGCGTAGTATGAATTGCTTGTGCTGTGCTCAGTTATTGTGAGGTAGCAGACAATGAGTGAATAGTGGACCAGCTAGAATTATGGGAAGGCTGGTGTTTGGTTACCCCTCTTATTTTCTACCACTATTATGTGATTCTGACATCCGGTAATGTTAGACTTAGTAAGCGGTTATATTTTGGTGCACTCATTCCAGTGGAATATTACTCAAGAGGACTGAATTATTCTTTCAGAGAGTGCCAAGTGGTGGGACAGTGCCTTTCGCTTGCTGCGACCATCGTCTTGCTGTGGCCAGTGGACACCAAGTGAACAATGGGAGGCATGCAGTGGTGAATGCCTGCAATCATCTATGGTAGCGCATATCGAGTGCCTGTTATCATGACCTGTGATCAGTGACCCCAGGGAGGTCAGTGGTGGCGATGGGAAGATGTTCCGTGGGAGATGGTGTAGCACCGGGGAACAACCTATCACTTAGGAGTCGACTGTGGCTAGGTTATGTGGAGCTGTAACCAGGCCATCCAGGGCAATTTGCAGAGAGAGACCGCGAATCACGTTTCGGTCCATCTTAGTGCAATAAAGTTGTGCATTGGTAAGGAGATCTGCAGTGGAGCAACTAACCAAGAAGCTCTCAGTCGAGATAACAGTCAGAGTTAACGAGCTAGTATCATTGAGTAGTTTGTGTTTGGTTCATAATATTGATGTGCCAGCGCGGATTGAGTTGTCTCAAGAAAAGTAACCTGTGAAATTCCCCTAAGGGCGATACTGCATTCCAGTTCCTTTGGAGTGGTATGCTTGCAAAGGTTTTATGGGTTATGGATGGCTTGGATGGAGTGATTGATTGCACGCCTTTTATATGGGTTATTTGTGGATTGAGTGGTACTGCGTTGGTCCGCAATATAAATGTTAGATATGTATTAGTTTTAGTTTATATACTTTTACTAATAGTTATTAAAACGACCGTTACGTTTATGATATTATACATTGTTGTTTATTGTCCCTCATCCAACAAGGCGTCCCACAGTAACCCCACAGAATGATGAGACATGGACCCGGGAAGCTTCTTAACTAATTGTTATCAAGTACAGATCCAACAGTGGTACATGTATAGTAGAGAGAAGGAAGGCACTTACTGAGTTGCTTCCTCAATTATGTAATTGTCCCACAGAGGAAGTTCATTGACTACCAAAAATTGAATAACCTTCAATTATTGATTTCATGTAATAGTGACATTTTTTTAAGAATGACTTCATGTACAATACTTGAAACATATTGATGGCTAAGAAGTGATACCTCGTATGTGTAAATTTGCAGGTGAATGAAACAACTGTTCTAAAAATTACTTTTTCTCAAAATAGACAAACTTTTATATAATATGCTTCTGCTTTGAAAGATTGTCTATCTGAAGACAAAATATTAGTTAACATTCCAATTTTGTGAACATAATAAGTGTAGTTAATCTAAATAATAATGTAGCTAAACTAAATTATGATTTTAGTAGATACGAGGTACCATTTCTTATCCATTGATATGTGCATGTGGAAATACCGTGTGCAATTTCTTTCTTTCCACATCATTATCTGCACATGAGTTTAAGATTTTTCATACTTCGAAAATCACCTTTCAACTTCCAAAGCATTTTTTCCAGCTCCTAAATCCAGATTCAGTGTATGCCATATCTCTTTTCTCATTAGGATTAAACTGAGTAAGCCTACATGCATAACAGAATGCAACATCTTTTGAACTAGAGTAGATCTCTACAATCACTGAAATTACAGAGAATGTTTTGAATGCACCATGGAGTGAGTGCCAAGGTAAAGTGATTTGTCAGAAAACAGGAAAAACCGTTATGGATATGGACAGTTTTGCATTTGATAGTAGTTCTTTGAGCTCTATGGAAAAGGAATTAGACAAGATTTGCACAAACCGACTATGTAACTCATTTTTTTTTATTTTGGATAAGGCGAGTTTTGCACTTGATAGCCTGTCTTGTTGGTCTCTGTTCCATTATGATGAAAGAGTATTTGAGATTGAATATTCAATAACTTTAGAAGAAAAATAAAATTTATAATTTTTTATAACATGAATGCTTTCGTTAGTATAGTTCGAATCTTGATACTAGGTTGAACAAAAAAAGTCCTAGGCCAGGTGGCACCTGACCTGGCTTTACTCACAATCAAAATTTCGAAAATGGCCCTGGGGTGCACTCAGACTCTTGTGAAATTGAGTACCAAGTGTTCCTAGGAATAAAATACAGTTGGAGTGTGGTGCCAACCACACCACCTCATTCTAATGTTGACATCATGAAAACATGGAGTTCTACCTTATGCCACCCATGCAACTTCATGACGTGTAAAGGGGATGCCTAATAAATACAGCTAATTATATTCTGCTTTTTATTAAAACCTTTCTTAGTATCTCAACTTGATAAGTCAAATATCTTTCTTTCAATTCACTAAAATTACTTCTTTTCTTCAGTTTTTGAACAAGGAGTACAACAATTCGGTAAGTTTAATATCCTTTAGGAATGTTATCAATAACAGGAGCTTTACAATCTTATGACTTCTACCATGTTACACATAAAATTAAAGCCCATCAAAAGAGCTTTAAAATGAGACAATGCCCAGGTCTGTATCAGATCTGATTCAGAAGGAAATGGGAATGAATAGGAACCGGATTTGTAGGTTTTTACCTATTTTTTTCCTTGCCTCTGAACTTCTAATTTCTTCATTACTTTTCCAAATCATGATTGTAGGAGTCATATATGTCAATTCTGTTGAACCTAAAAAAACCTAAATTGGACCTTAGTACCTAAAAAAAACCTACATCATTGTTGATAACCATTATCCTGTATTTACTGCATTATATATTGATTTTTTTTTATTTAGAGAGAGAGGGGGGGGGGGAGGAAAGAACACTCTCGACGCGGAGGAGGCTGCATCAATCCCTAAGGCAAAATCTGTACTTAACAATGACAACATCTATGGCTCCCTTGCTTTCCTCAAAGCACATTTCAGTGACTTTCCAAAATAGCCTATATTGAGTATGGTACTTGGAATCTTCGTCGCTACAACTAAAAGATGCAATTGGTGTCTCTGACTCGCTTCTACAGAAACAAGTACCAGAACCAGTGGATGAAGCCATTACATTAAAACTGAAGGAAGTATTGCAGAGGAATCCAGATTTGAAAAAATGAAAAAATGTGCTCCATTCTCCAGGAGGAAAGCTTCAATTGCCAGTTACCGTGGGTACCAGCTGCAGTGGCAGCAATGAAATTTGCAACTATGACATCAAGTGCTATCAAAAGAACCATTTTGTTCTTCAAATGTATTTGAAAAAACTTCTCAGTCGAGAATCTTGAAAAGTATTTTGGTCATATATTGCAACCAGGAACAGTACCAGTAAATAATGCTGTTTTGTTTGTTTTTTGTTACTTTTAAAATAATTGAGGAGAGTTTTTCCAAAACTCAACATCTTCAAAATCTAAAATTTTCAGGAAACACATTTTATTGTTTATATTCTTCCCTTAACATTTAAACAAAAATTGAAATATACGCATGACTTAAATATTTCAAGTTGAATTATGATAATTACATGTTATATCAACTACTTAGGTCAAGAGCTCAGCAAATAGCATTGAATTTGGTGAGTTTTTATCAAAACTGAACATCTCCAAATTGAAATATACAACTTTATGAAAAAATATACATAATTTTTTAAATAAATAATTTTTCTTCTGTTTTATTGAGAACACAAGACATCTCATTAATACAAAGGTTCTTCATTGTTTTCTTGGTTGGATTCCGGGAAATCTTGTGATACTTGTGAGTAGAATGTTTTTGCTTCTTCGGTTGATGTATCGAAATATTGCATTAGTTTTTTCCCATCATCCCTATTCTTCGTATTCACGTGATTTTTAGGCTTGACTGGAAGATATTTGTCCATTTTCTTGAAATTACTGATGCCACTTTTAGTACTTCAACAGCTCTTTACTTTACAGTCGACACCCCTATCTCCCATTCTTCTGATATGTGATTTGCTTCACCTCTATCATCTTAAATGGCAGCTTCCGTTTAAGAATTTTATTTACACTTGATTTTTGATCCTAAATTTACCAATCTTTACCCAGAACCATGCACCGTTCCTGTTGATTCAATATTTCATGGTACTGCGATGACACTGTGATTTCTTCTGTTCTTCTCAATGACACCAAATACCCTATTGGGTGACAGGAAGCTGTGCCCTCCAACAGGAAAGTAATGTTTTATTTTAGTGAATACCTTGGAAGAGTCACAAAATCTCGATAGCATATTCATCATTACTGAATTTTTGTTTTGTGATAGGCATGAATCTGAAAAAATTCTCAATGTATATTTCACAGTAGATTTTTCCAGTTTCTCTTCTAGTTTCTTAATATAGTCCAGAACTGCAGAAGCAACTTCATTAGCACCTCGTGCCATTTCTGTTTTAAGCCATGTGTAATGGTGGATATCAGCTCCTTCATTGACTTCCATAACAGTATTGTAAAGCCAGACTTGGCGGGAGTAAAATATATTCCCCCCCCCCCCTGATAATTTCGGTAGACGCTGATTCTGTTGACAATCAAAGCACACGGTGTTAGTGTTATTTCCTTTGCTCTTGAGAGTTTAAAAAAAATTTCAGTCCTCTTTTTGTGTAATCTGTAGTCAGTTCTCAGGTCATTTTTTTCATTTAAGTCATAAAAATTTCTTATTTTAACAAGAAGCCCTGGACATTTAGAAGAAGTGTCAGAGCGCGGATTTACAAAACCCAAATTAAAGTACTTTAAAAATGGACTTATATATTAGGATAGGGAACATCTTAAAGCTCGTTTTTCATACAACATTGACAGAATCTCTCCCAAAGTTTCTTAATACTTAGTTCTGGAGGCAAGTATGATCTAGAGCATTTCTTACAAGCATAATGGCTCTCTCTACATCGATAATTAAGTATGCCCCTCTTTATAGCACTTGTCATTTCTTCATTCCGCTCATTAATCCTACTTCCACGTCTATATTCTTTTAGCATTTCACCTCTTAGATATTTTTTACCTATTCATCTCAACATGTCGCCTGACATTCCTGTAATTTTTCTAAATGTGGGTGCACACACTTGGACTTCTTCCCCATTCTGCTTTGGAACAAAATAACTTAGTGAAATATCTCTGTCATACTTAGCCTGTTTATCATCAGATTTTTTCTCTAGTTTGTTTACACGAATGAATTTTAAAACAAGCAATTTCTGTGCTATTTTAACCTTATTATTATCATACAGCTTTGAATGGAATTCCAGCATATCATTGCTGGTTAGATTTGTTGCTTCATATTTACTTTTCTTTATGCCTTCAAACCATGAAAATAATCTATATCTGAATAATTTCGACGGAAAAATTATTCAAACCAACTTTACAGGGAGTTATACCTGAAAGCTTGATTTGCACAATCTATATCTGGCTCACCTACTTCCTGCGTGTATTTTATACTCTTATTCTTGTTTGAATTATTTTCATCATTTCGCCTTTTCTTTTTGACCACGTTTTATTTCTTGAATAGGAGACAATACTCACTACTGCTTGCAATACTGCTTCTGTACTAAAATGAACAGACAAACAGTACTGCAGTCCAGAATGTTCACAGTCAACAGTGGAAATAATAAAGGCAAGTGAGAGATATTTCAGCTGAGCATTGTAGCCAATCTTTAAAACTTAATACCGTAATAAAATTTGAAGGAAAAAAATACAAATCCTTGTTATACTTTTTCTTTATGACCAGTGGAAACACTGTTTTAAAATAAAGTTGAGTTCTGAAAAAACTCGCTGACACAAGATGTTGAGTTTTGCAAAAACCCTCAATATTTAATGCCTTATTAATGTATGAAATGTTGAGATTTGACTAATTCTGTGTAGTGCAATCGATTCGTCTACCTTTAAAATATACGAAACTATATATAACTCATTTTTCAAAATTTTTAAGTTGTTGAGTTTTGGAAAAACGTTCCTCAATTTTTGATCGAATTTGAATAAATTTAATTCAAAAGTTGTTTGTATACTGTACCTTTTATCTACTGAAAATTAAAATTTATGTAGTTATATCAAGGCAAATTATATTAGATAAAATGTTAATTCAAACTACAAGTAATGTTAAAGGGAAAGGAACAAAAATTCGAATCTTATAAATTTTGATAAATAGTTTGGTTCTTGAAAAGGTCAGTTTCGTAGTCCATGTTGGCTTAATAAATATATATTTATTTTTTAAGAATAAGGATACATTTTTAACGATCTGGCAGTTTTTGCGACCCCTTTCACAGGTTGGCTAAAAAAAACCTATTTCACCTATTCCAAAACCTAAAATGGTCTTTTTAAAAGCTTAAAAATCTGATCCCTAGTAATTAACTATTTAAGGACGCAGGCATTTTTGATAAAAAATATAAACTTAATAACTTTTGAATGAGTCCACTGAGTTAGCTCTGTGTTAGCGTGTCTGTCTCCAGACTAGCCGGCCCAGGTTCAATTCCCGGTGGGATCTGAAATTTTTATGTAATATTTCTATCTCAGGACTAGCAGAGGTGGCGATGCACAACTTCTAATCACTAAATTTTGCACCAATATGCCTGGATTAAACCCCAAATCTTTCTACAGTGCATATTTTTATTTTCTTTTCTTTAGTAGGTTATTTTACAATGCTTTATCAACATCTTAGGTTATTTAGCGTCTCAATGAGATGAAGATGATAATGCCAGTGGAATGAGTCTGGGGTCCAACACCGAAAGTTACACAGCATTTGCTCATATTGGGTTGAGGGAAAACCCCAGAAAAAACCTCAACCAGGTAACTTGCCCCGACCGGGAATCGAACCCAGGCTACCTGGTTTTACGGCTAGACGAGCTAACCATTACTCCACAGGTGTGGTCTGCAGTGCATATATCACTGTTGATAGTGATTCATTCATCAGATGGAGATGTTAAGCCTGGCGGCCTCCTTGGTGCTATTCAACAGATCTTTATCGTCCTCACCCATTCTCTACACCACACTTACACATACACTCACACTAATACATAACGTAACTCGTCATAGATACACATCATGTACAGTGTGGCCCACTGAAGTGGTGTACAGACTGAAAAGGGTCAGTCCTGCCATCTATATGCAATATGTGGAACCTGAATCACGCAAGTGGGGGGGGGGGATGGAAACGCGCGCGCGCGCGCGCGCGCACGCACACACACACACACACACACACACACACACACACACACTCTCTCTCAATCTTAAACACTTTTGAAAGCAAGACAAAATTTTTTTCTTACGATTTCCGTTCATAACTATGTAAGGTCACTTTATATAGCAAGTTTCATCAAAATCCCAGAACATTAGTCAGAATCAGTGTTGATTTCACATGGATTGACTCGAATCTATTACATACTTTTTTATTCATAGTTCTAAAAAGAAATTTAGTGTCTGGAGACTTTAACTTTCCTACGTAACTTCACTAAGTATGATTTAGGATTTAAGTTTTATATAAGAGTGACTTAAACCAATCCTCGGTCTATTTCCCACATCATTCACTTTCTGTTAATGGCTACCTAGTATCCCATATCTGATGAACACTTCACATTCTACCATGGTTACTTTTATTACATGTCATGTGTTGTGTTATCCAAACCGAACTACAGCACACGAAGTCTTTGCAAAAATGAAAAGAACCTCCAAAATGACGAACTAAAAATAGGTGTAGAACATTAGGAAGGATATTTTGGAAGGATGAAGAAGTCACGAAACAGACAAAAACGATTTCCACAATTGAACATACCTGAGAGAGGGGGGTAGGAACTTGAGTCTCTTATTCCCAAACCATAACTCCTTGAGCAATGCATCACTCACAGGGCGGACACTTGGCAATGTGAATGACGGGGCATGAGGAGGCACTCGAACACGCAACCCCCAGATAGTAGTGCGCTTCTTAATTTCTCTACCACACTTGAACCTGTATCCACAAATATCCATCAACAAACAGCTAAAGAATTATTTCCAAAATCTTATCAACTAATATACTTCCATAAGTGAAATATTTAAAATGATATTTTTATTACGAAATTACACTAGACCATCACTACTCCAGCCTCCTCCTAGTGTCCTTCATATCACTTCCACTGCAATAGTTTTCCAGGAAATTTGCACTGGTGCCATGTGTTATTCTGTATTACTTATACACGTGCTGACCACTTGTGGAACATTCTACACTGCGATTCACCCCTTGAGGTTACTGTGGGCTTTATGGGGAAGACGATGTTCCCACACTTTCGCTTTTAAGTATCTTGACAATACTCTGTTCTGCATGATTTGTAAATACTGTACTGTACGTGATTAGACTTACAGTCGAAAAAAAGAACTCACCTGCCAGCTGCATTATTAGTCTGGTAGCGCCACAACACCCAAGTCAGTGTCAGAATCGACGTCATTGTTGTCGCTATTGTTGTCAGAAGAATCTTCTAAATTTATGATGAGCTGTCATGAATAACGTCCAGCAAACAGTCAGTATCCCACATGTGTTGCTCGATACTTTTAATGTGAGAAACATTGTTCCTCCACTGCTCGGGCGTCACATCATTTACAGTGGCTTCCACAAGCTCCTGCACCGCTATTTAAATTAAATGTGTTATTTTCTAGCGCAACTTTCCTTTTAATCTGGCTTCAGGTCTCTTCTATTGGGTTAAGTTCGCAATGATACGGGGTAAACGCAGCACTTCATGTCCATATTCCTTCGCCATTTCGTCAATTATGAATTTGGGCTCATAAAGAGGACGGACAGATTCCATTAGTTGCAACAATTCAGTCTTAAGCATGGAAATATCCCATTGTACTCCCTTGCTTGTCAGCCAAGATTGAATTGCTAATTTGGTATTGTTTTTAGTCGGAAGTCTTTCAGTTTTCCTAGAATGGATAGCCGCGTTGTCCAATACAATGACACTGTTTGGTGGAATGTTCGGAAGAAGCTTCTCTTTGAAATATTTCTCATACATGGGACCATCCATCTCGTCATGGTAATCACCATCTTTTTTTCCGTGGTACACTAATTGGGCTCCTGGAATGAAGCAGTTCTCGGTACCGGCGTGAACCAATATAATGTGTCCACCTTTCCCTGATGGCAGCTTGTTCCCTGTTGTAAGCAATTTTCTTCTTGCATCTAATGCTGAGGTTACTGTCTTGTCAATCCAAGATTTAGAAGTAGTGGAGCCAGCGTTTATCCAGGTTTCATCAGTATACACAATACTTCTGTTCGCAGCTCTATGACGTTTGATAGATTGCAGATAGCTGTGACGCCATGCAATAATATGTTGTTGTTGTTTTCTAATGCCAGGCGTTTGACAATAAAGTAATTTGACCTCTTGCACTCCAATATTTTTCGAAGATATTATCATGACTAGCCACTGAAGCACAGATTTTGAGGTGTTCCGAATCCATTTCTTGGTTTGAGTTGCACAATGGGCAGTTAGGGAACTGATATATTCCAATTCTATGCAGGTGTTTGGCCAAACAATCATGGCTTGTTGCCAATCTAAATGCAGCTACAGACGATTTTCGTGGTAAATCGGGAATTAACTGTGGATTTTGATGCAGAGAGTTCCATTTTTTCCCTTGGGATTGAGTTATCAAATTTTGTTTGTTGAAGTCTAAGTATGTAGATTTAATAAATCTCTTCACAGAGTAATACGTAGATGCAATAATATCGACTCTGTCTATCAATAATGAATCTCTCTTTCTTTTCACAAATTCAAAACCGATGTCAATTAAAAGCTGTCTCAGTGTCGATAATGATATGTTTGGAAGATCAGGATCAGCATTGAGAACAGATTTTAACTTTTTTAAAGTGGGTAACTTATTCTGTCTATAGGAACAATGAACTTGCCTTCTAATACCAGACTGAGTCAGTGAATCATATAACTGCAGCCTAGTCTTCTGATTTCCAGGGCTTATCTTCTTCACTGGAGTTGATAGTTTTCCAGCTGTAAGGAATTCTTTTTTTATCGCAAGTACTAGCTTGCATGAAAATCCGGTAGCATCTGCAGTCTGCTTGGCAGCCTGAGCCACAGAACAAGCGCCACTGTTCCTAAAGTACTTAGCCTATAAACATTCAGCACTATTCCTCTCTCTTTGGAATTCAGTACTCTTATTTTCACACTTAGCTTATTGTAACATTCAGGCGATTTCTCCATATTTACAAGTTGTTAACTACCTATTGAATGTTTTGAAACACTGCACTAGATTATTAGGTTTATGTGTTAAGGCTATAATATAATATATATGTACACTTACACTATTTCACTAGACCACAACGAATCACTTCCAATGGTTTTCCTTAATGCTATAATATATGTATATACACTCTCACTATTATACTAAACCTCAACAAATACACAAATTTTCCTAAAATAACACTAATATATAAACTAAAATAATTATGCAATAATATCAGTGGTCAATGTTTTTGAAGCAGATAGCTCAGTAGCTTACTCGGTGGTCAACAACAGAGTAAGACTGACTAGAAAGAGACAAGGGAAGAGTGACACTTTGCAACGCGGTAGGATGAATGTTGCTAAGTTTCACGTATAATCCCAAACCCAACACATAGACAGAAAGATCTGGAGACGAAATATTGCAGCAATGCACGCTATTCTTTTTCTTCAGTAACCTCAAGGGGTGAATCGCAGTGTAGTTTCGATTTAGCAGTGCAAGTGGAGTGGTTGGTGCAAATTATAATATTAAATTTAATGACATTTTTAAGCACTCTCAGTAATTCGGTATCCCTCTGTGCAAAGAATGGTTGGATTAGCAAGAGTCTACTGTAATATGCTATCAAAATGAAGTACAATATATTATTAAAAAGTGCTGCATGATTTTCAGCCATAGTCTGGACTTATGCCTATATTAATAATCTTTATTTTTGTTATACAATTTTTTTAAATTCTTCAAATTGCAACTCATGATTATTTAAAAACACAAAAGAATATTAATGCATGTATAATAAATATATGTATATATTAAATTTGTCCAGACCTAGAAACAAAATTTGGGCCACCTGAATTTTCTAAGTTCCAGTTATAACATACTGCGTAATATATAATAATATACTGCATAGTGCTTACTGAGCATGCACAGTATGTTATAACTGGAACTTGGAAAATTCAGATGGCCCTAATTTCGTTTCTGAGTCTGTACTAATAATCTTAATTTTATAAATTTTGATTATCATTAAATACTTTTACTGTTATATATTCAAATTCATACTTGAAAGTCTTACCGCACTTTCAGTAGAAAAACTTCAGATAACATATAAGTTTTCTTTTGGAACTGTATTTTCAGAAGTGCTATTCTACACAAAACTTCTTAAATTTCCAAAAGCTTTCTTTCGCCTCTTTCATAGCAAAGAATATGTGAAATTATACTGAATCCTGGAAAAATAAAATCCTTTTAACTTTCTATATTCTAGTAGTTACGTAAGCATCCTGAATCTAAGTATTTTTACAAACACGCAACATATTGGAAATTAAATTAAATTTGTTAATTTTACCAATGCTTAACTTGCTATAAAATGAATAATCCTAAATACAGAATGATGAACAGGTAATAAAAATACCAAAATACAGTCCACAATTAAGAAACCAAATAACTAAACATACTGTAGGCGATTAACTTACTAAACAATATTGTGCAGCTCACCTGTTTCTGTTATTTGTCAGAACAGATAAGATGTTTTCCCGCCTCTCTTCCAAACTGACATCAAGGATCTACAACAGGAATGATATTAAGTTCATACCAGAATATTTTTTATAAAATCTTACGTTTCAAATCATATTCCTAAACACAAGAACTTCGAATTAAGAAATTATGTAAAGTTCACCTTTGGTGGTAGTTGGAACATGTTCCAGTTATTATTGACATACGGAACAATGACAGTATCCAGGTCATAATACTTCTTTGCATTGAAGATTGTCAGATTGAACAGAGCAAGATGCACAATATCCACCCATTTCATTTCTAGACGGCGAACAAATTCTTTTCCATAATTACACAGTGAGCACACAAACACATAAAACCTGTAACAACGAAAAAGAATATGAGCATATGATGGCTTGTCACACACAGTCCTAGTTTGACAGCTTGAAGTGCACTAAAACAACAAGATTGTTATTTAAAGTATATACTCAATTGCAAGCAAGATATATACTGCCCCTTACAGCAACTAATGTACAGTGGAACATGTTAGGTCAATAACACTAGAATAGAACACTTTGTTAGCTATTAAATAAATAACCATACACCTTTGATTTGCAAAGCATATTTACACACATCCATTCATTTACAACAGTAGGGCAGTCCCCTAGACTTTTGTCATGTACTCCGGGTTCCAGTAATCTAAACTATTATCTTCTGCAAATTGTGAATAAACATAAAATTTCATACCTGTCTCCACAATACAGGGGGTATTGCAAGCATTTAATGCACTTCTCGTGAAACCACTGCCTGCAGCGGCCACATTGCAACATTTGCATGAACCATTCTCCATTCTTCCCACAGTAACAGTACCGTTGTTCAATGTTGGTGCGATGACTCTGGTCCCAAGACAGTTCACCAGGCTGCAATTAGCATATAATTCAGCTAAAGCTAAGGCTTCTACACAAATATTTCGATCTTTGCAGATGCATCACATTTATACTTACGTCATAAGGTAGTTTATTTTTCTCAAGCTGCAGCCCAGGTGGTTCAGGTCTTGGGCTGCACATCTTGCGGGTACTCTCCTTCTTGGCCACTTTGTTTTCCCTGCCTTTGCCTGGCATATTTTCTAAGCACCGTTTGCATACCCAATGCGCTTCAGGCTCAGTGTTTTCTTTTGATATATGAGGCTGTAAACAGAACCACAGCTGTTACTAAACATTCTTAACGTCATATCCCATCCCCAGAAATATCTGCCAATTCAGGTGCACGAAAACACAGAGTGCAGAGTGAGGGAGGGGTTAAGTCGTCTGAAAACTAAAATTGAATTATCTTTGTAATTACATTTAGAAATTTGGTCACCGGATCCACAGCAGGTAGCGTAGTCTCTCTTGCTGCATAAATAACATTAGGAAAAGGAACAAGCAAGTTACTATGCAAGATAGAGTACTATAATTCCCTTTATCAATGCTGTTATTTATGTAAGACCGCATGTTACGAGTTCATTGTGACCTAGTTCAGGTATTGAGAAGTTGCACTACAATAAAAATGCCGCCAACAAGGTCTATATAATTCTTTGTTGCAGAATTTGGAGAGGATTACCTAATTCACTTTAAAGAATGGAAATATATTTTGTAAAGCGTGTAAAGTGAAACTGAAAGTAGGAAAACGTTGTTGTGTACATAAAAACATAAGGAACATTTACAACTCTTTCTGTTGCATTAACTTTGGACGCAGAATTTAATGTTAGTGACCAGTCTCAGTTTTTCAGTAATCTGTGTCAAATGATGTGCTAATACTGGAAAATCTGCATTTTAAGCAATTCATTGAGAAATATAATTATGAAGAGAAAAGCATCAATGAATCAATAGTGCATGCACACTACTAGTCTTGCTAGGATACAACTCAGAATTGCGTATGTAATGCTGTGTATAACGAAATATGGATTATCAATAGAAGGGCAATGGATAGTACTGGAAGATAATTGTTGTTATTGTTGAGAAAATATTACGTGATGAACCAGGGGAAAGGCCTATTGAAGTTTTAGAAAAAAGTAAACCATATACTTATCTATATTATTAACTTTTTTGAGAGTTCTATGTCTCTTTTATGGCCTAATGGCATTAAACGAGATATGTGTAACCTTTCAATACTGATGGTATCTCGTAAGTTAAAAGCCAGCAAGGAGCTCCAGAATTTCAACCCAAGATTTATTCATTTGACTTGTTTATCTCATACAATTTTATTTATATTATGTGTTTGTTACAAATTTGCATATAATAAGTTTTTAATAGCTTACAAAGTTCATATGAAGAACGTTTTTGCTTCTTTATAAGGCATCTTCAGGTCATTATAATTAATCATATGTTATGTCAAAAATTTTTTAATCTTTGTTACACAATTCAATTCTGAAATTAAAATAAAATTTACATTATTATATTGCCAACGGATATTACATGATTTTATAGTTGTCTTATAAAATAACTATAACTATAAATAATATTATATATAATTCAAGTGCTTGAATACAGATTCAAGTGATTTTAATATTAAGCTGGGAATACACAGACGCGGCGCAGCAGTTATGCAACAAGGGTCGAACAGAATTTGAGGCTTCATTCGCTCGTTTGTACGCTATTTCAAGCACGTGCTGTGGCAAGAACGTGCACACCTCAAATGCCATGTAGCGATCCGTTCCCTGTCGGTTTTTCTCGCGAACACAAAGGGATTTGTTGCCACAGTGTGAACAGATTAGTTGCCGTTTATCTTGTTAAGCGCACACACCTCAAGCATGGAGTGGTCTGAAGTAGACTGGACCTCATAAATTATGCCGAATCTTGTGAAATCCTGGTGATATTGACTATTATAATAAAAATGGAACACGCCAGCGAACACGCAGAATGAGACAGAGCTCCAAAACGGGTGAAAAAGGAGGATGAAGTACAGACTTACTGGCAACCACCGCTTGAATTATGCAAGCCGCTGCTGGGATGTAAATTTTTTTAATTGTTTATTTTTACGATGCTCTATAACTACTAAGTTATTTAGCGTCAATGGAATTTGTGATAGCGAGTTGACAATTGACAACATAAGCCGAGGATTCGCCATAGATTATCTGACACATTCGTCTTACGGTTGAAGAAAACTTCAGCAAAACACAAACAGGTAACCGAACCCATGCTTGAGCGCAATTCCGGATCAGCAGGCAAACGCGCTACCACCTGAACCACGCTAATGACTTCAGGGAGGTTAAAGATCACTGTTGAACAATGTGAAGTCAAATCATTTTGTGCTTTCCTTTCATCAAAAATGATAGCATATTGTGCGACTACTAGGAAAGGGATTCAGCAAGCTATTTATGACATCCAGGTGAAAGCAAAACGAATCTTCTTTGAAATGCCAACTTACTATGGACAAGAACGTTTTCATTCATATGCACCTTCATTTGATGTCTTCTTCCCAAATGGGTTATTTTAGACAACCTACTCAACCAATTACTCTCTCAAATTCCTATGCTTCAGCTCCCGAACCACCACATCTTCCATCTCAAGAGTCTTCTCAAGCCAACCTTTCAATGACAAAATCTCCAATTCCATTCTTACTACACTATACCCTGCCACTTCCGGATTTGAATCAAACTCTCTTGGCTCTCTTCAACATCATCCAACCAAAACTCTGTTCCCAGAATATCCATCGCATAGGCTACTTCAATAGTCAAAACCAGCACATTGAATATCTTCTGTTTTTTTCTTCTTATAATTTTTAATGAACTGAATAACAATTTTTGTAATATTTGTTGTATATATTTTGCATTCCTATGTTTTTATTTCAAAATAATTTTCTTTGGCTGATTTAAAATACTCGTTTTGACTGTACACTTAAATTAAAAACATCATTTGGAAATCAAATTTTGATTACACGAAAAAGAAAATGCTTGTAGTTTTATTGTATGTGTTTCTTTATTACAATGCGACTTCGAAATATTATTGATTTTTCTTGGTGTGATATTTCGAATTTTTTAACTTTAATTCTCTCAATGTTTCATTATTTGTATTGCAATTAAAATATACCCATTAAAGAAGCACATTATGTTGGTACTATGATTAGCTCATCTTGATATTTTCTTTTAATGCACTGACAATTGCTGGGCAAACTTCTGGGATTATTTCTCTGATAACCTGTTTTGAAATTCGCAAAAGGTATTGAAGACTTTTAAACGAATCCCTTGTCACCAAGAATTGTAAAGTCAGTGCGAACCTGGAATATTGAGACATACAGACAATCAACCAAAAATAGTGTTGTACATACTTTGTTAAATACAGAATAACATTCTTCAAAGGATGAATTGGGTTTAGTACAATAAATACTATAATATCTTGACTTGAGATTGGTTCTCGCATGTTGGTGGCTGATTTTTTAAAGTCTGGCCCAATTTTCATCAATAATTCTCCAGAATTGGTGGAAATCAACCGAGTAGACATAAGGTTTTTATACTGGTTGCTGATTTCTTGAAAGTTTACAGCACTTAACAAATTACTCCCTAGCCGCTTCTTGCACAGCTGCGAGGTCTACGTTTCTTTCTATTGAAAATGTATCCTATTACTACCAAAGCGCAAATAGCAGTTATGAAAGCTTCCTCATTTTCTATGGGCGTGCATCGTGCGAGATATAATGGAACTAGAAAGGTGTTTGAGGCTTGTGTACTACTCAGGTGGTTTGTATTGTGCGCACCGCTTTTTCAAGAGTGCACAATTTACTCCATGTATTAAATGTAATGCCGCGTTACTGCCACAGCATGTCTGTGTATTCCTGGCCTTACATGCTAGTGGTCTTACTTAACTATTATACATACAATAGTTTTATTTTTTGGGGGGGTCATGTAATTACCCATACAATGTCTTTATACACATGACGTGTGTTACAAAAATCTAAAAGCTTTTACAGGTTCAGAGATACCATATTTTCATAGTTTCATGTTTTTTGTGAACACGAAAATGTTTAATTTCTGTTATTAATTTTCAAGACAAAATTATGATAAATGTTATTACTCGTCACTATACTCCTTTTCATATGACTTAGTTCATGGAAGGATCGGCTTTTAAACACCCCCACCCCAGAACAACAAGAGTCTTTTGCGCTCAAAAACACTGCCTATTTACATTATTAAGATTCAGTCGCTGTTAGTGGTGGTAATTTAAATATTATATGTACCCAGACAAAATATTGTAGCCACAAAGATGACGAAACGTATGAACTAAGTTGCATGGAAAGAATTACAAGTCTCTTGTCAGATTTTTAAGTTCTAAATAGGTTCTAAAAATCTTACTTTAGGTACCTAAAATAGACTCTATTCCATGCAAAAAAGATTCTAACACAACAAAATTAAGTTTTTGAAAATTCATAAATTATCAATTCCCCCCCACCCTAGTGTGAAGTTGCCGCTCCCATCAAGCACCTCCCCAGGTGGCAGCCAGATATGGTGGGTATTGGGGAAATAAAATACCTGGGGTGGACCAAAGATGAAGACCACAATGGCAGTACTCTGTGGAGATGTTGTTCATCGGTACGGAGAGATTGGAGGAAGAGGCATTCATCTCTCAAGAGTAATTTGAGGGGAACCACTGCGTTGTAGGGAAGAGGGATCTTCAAAGGCTAAGGGAGCAAACCCTTACAGAAAACTGCCCAGTCGTTGGGCTAATCACTCACACTGAGTTTTAAGTATGATTCAGAAAATTGCACACTGCCTTGGAAATGGACAGATACACTGGAGACGGAGACAACAATGCAAGAATTGAAGATGGACCAAGGCAGACTCGACGCCGTGAGGCAAAAGGAAAAAATGAAGAATTTTTTTCTTATCAATATGTTATGAATAATTTAACTTAAATTTTAATGTGCTGCAAAGAAATGTCATCAAAGAATACACTGTTGTCATAACCATTCTTATAATAAAAATGTTGCCATCTGAATAAACATCTGCATAAAATTGTGTGACTTGTTTCACAATCAAAAAGTGACAAAATTTCACAAATAATACGCTACATTTGAAACAACTATAAATCAGCTAATTTACACGACTATATCTTTCAAGTATTAATCTATTTATATGAACAATATCTTCTTTACATAAAATACAAAATTAATTTACAGAACTGAAAATAAATATAAATAAATCCAATTTTTACAACACATAAAAGTCCTAAATACAAATATTTATATACATAGATATAACTAATTTATTCTCTTTAACATATATATGTTGTATTTAAAATTAATGCACTGAAAATGTAGTGGGAATAATATCACAGACAGTAAAAAATTTCGTCCAGGCAAATGGTGTTAGCAAACATATCCATCACACTAGCAGTGTTATCTCGTTGAATGGAAATTCCTATACGCTGTTGGAGGAATTCAGTAGAATGTGGGTCCCTAGTAATGAACTTAAGTTGACTGCCAATATCAGATATAAGAGTTTTGGCTTCATGACATCACATTCCCATTGTTTTAACTGCGAAGACAATGAAGATGTAGTTATCAAAAATGTCTATATTTATTAATTTTATTGCGGACGTCTAATTCTACAGCTGAGCTTGCAAGTTTGGAAGTGTGTGGCAGATGGGAAATGACCAGGGTATCGACACATTTAGCATCCCGTAAGAGAGACTTTCCTTTACTCAACTGGACTAAAGTTAAACTAGCAGGGCACTTACTTTCGGAGCGACTAATACCACTGGGTTCTAAGATAATAGGCACAGCAATAGATGTTAATGCTCTTCTAATAATATCATTTATGAAATGTCTTGACAATTGTGCTGCACTCCTAGAGCCATAAACATCAGCAACAGCACCACATACACATTTATGAGACTGGCAGATCTTGCAAGTCTACTGCAATTTTAAAGGCGGTGTTATCCATAAGTGTGCCAATATTGGCAGATGGAATAGCCTTAAGCCACGAGATCACTTCCTTTTCTTGTAGAGCGAGATGGCGTGCTTGGGCATGACAGAACAAGAGACTCAAATTTATTATGTACTATTAACGAAGAAAAATTCGCTCTGGCACTGGCGATCAAACCCAGGACCTTCAGCTCTACACAATGAATGTTCTACCAGTGAGCTACACTGAGGCTCCATCCACAGCACTGGATCGAACTCCTCTCTTGGTTTCCTCTTCTCAATAATATATCATTTCTCTTTGTTAACAGTATATAAAAGTTGTATTCGGGCTACCAGTATCTTATTTTAAAACAACTTTTTTTTATACATACTGGTATGATTTTTTGCAAAGAAAAAGTAAAATACGCAAAAAAAGTTTCTAACGTCAATTTAGATATCTTTAGATACTAGTGGACCATCAATTTCGATCATATAGTACCATAAATCGGTAGCCTATATACGAATTTATTTTCATGCATTGCATAAAGAACAAAATAGATTTTTATCTAAAATCCGAGATCTACTCATTATATTAACTTCGAATATACTGATTTATGTTACAATGCCAATCATGCAACTATAAATATAATGGAAAAAGAAAACATAATTTAAAAACATAATATAATGAACATATGACAGATTTTAAATACATAAAAATAAGATAAAGTTTGCAACACACCATAACTGACAACAGACATGAACTAAAATATATTAAAGAAACACAAAAAATCATGAAAATTAATAGGTGGTAATAGTAATAGCAGTAATAGTAGTGGTGGTGGTGGTGGTGGTGATAGTAGTAGTAGTAGTAATAATAGTAATAATAATAATAATAATAATAATAATAATAATAATAATAATATGCTCAATGTAGCCGAAGAATCGCCTCTTGCAGGAAGAAACTAATAATACAATCGCCTCTCCAAAAAGACATGTTCAAAAATAACTAATGAAAATAATACAATTACTTTTATTTTTTTAATCAAAGTGGATAAAACACTGTAAGATGTAGTTGTAACTTCGTATTACAATACTTCAATGGTACTGTAATATGAAACATTACAATACTTATTACAAAAATTTCCTGATATTTGTAAAATGACATACATTTAAGAAAGAAATAATTGATTTTAGCATAGAATAGTTTTCTAATTTACTGCATTTTGCTTATTTTTGTTTCAAATCAATTAAAATTAATACTCAGTAAATGGCCCTACATTTTGTTCTTTCTTTCTTTACTTATTTTTTTTTTTTTTTATTTACATAAGTCTTTGAACTTTATAAATAGTTTACAGACCTTGCCAAACATGATTATTAAAAGTTAGAGTTAAAAAAAATTCTGTTATATCATAAAAAGACTTACTAATGAGCCAAATAGAGATAAAATTTCTAAATTCACATTGCTTAGAGTATATAAACATTTGGTATTTATTTAGCCATTATTTTAAAAATGTTTGCTTCTTTTTGTTAGTCGACATCTTGGTTGATGAAACATATTTAATTGCCTAGTATTATGATCATGACAATCTTTCCTAAAAGTGTAATTATTATTGAAAGTTTGTTTAACATACATTAATAATTAAAAATATATACAACCAAGAAACAGTTAAAATCAAAGTTCAAGAAATTTACATTGTAGAGACAGGGTTTACAACCTCTCAGACTCTATAAAGGAAATAAAATCCAGAACATTTTAATACTTAAATGCCCAATATGTTGTCCCCAAGTTACCTTAGTATCAACCACAATTCCAAGCACGTTACATAAATGACTCGTTGAGCAAGGTTGTAAATGAAATGTTAATTATTGTTTCATTTTCATTTAAGACTAAACCATTAGGTTCAAACCATTTCTTAACTTCTACAATATAACTGTTTCACTTTCAAGCAACTGGAGGTTTTTTTTATTACGATTGAACAGTGTGGTGTCATCAGCATAAAGCACTATGTCAGAATGAATATTAAAACAAATATTGTTAATGGCAATCAAGAACAAAATTGGCCCGAGTACTGATCCTTGTGGAACTCTATATTGAACATTCATTACATTATATTTCTTGTTGTTAAAGACAACACACTATTTACGTTCAAATAAATATGAAGAAAATAAGGATAATTTTATACTTGTGATACTATAATAATTTAACTTTAAAATTAATATTTCATGATCAATAAAATCAAAATCCTTGCTGAGATCAAGAAATGAGGCTTTAAATAACTGACAATTTTCAAATGCATTAAGTACATTCCTCGTAAGATAGATAACTGCACTAGTTGCACTGTGGTTTGGCTGAAATCCATGCTGATGTTCATAAAATAAATATAACGTTCAAAATATTAATTTGCTCTTTAATCAGTAATTAAAAGCTTTGGAAAATACAGGAACCTTCATTATCAAATGTACTATCATCATTTCCTGTATCTCCCACTAGAGCAAAGGGCCTCAACAAACTTTAGCCACCGTCTTCTATTCTGAGCGATATTGGCAATTTCGGACCATAAAAATGTACTGTGATTACTACGATTCATCCTTGTTTCCTTTTTTATAAATTGGTACAACTCTTGATAATTTAAAGGTAGTTGAAAAAATGACAGTTAAAAATACTATACAGTTAAAACAAATAGAGGATGTAAAATATTATAAAGGATCTGTTTGATATAATAATTTGACATATCATAAATGTTCTTAGTTTTAGTATTTCTTACTATTTATAATTGATAATTACCAAATTATTTATTATAATAAATAATTACTAAATGGTTCTACATTTTGCCTTTAGTAAATTTTTTGTGTTTTTAAGACAAATTAATTGATTTTTGTAGCCTTCGTAAAAGTTTGCATCTATTGGACTCTAGAACAATGAACAATGATTTTTCAGGTTTGACTGTATTTTAATGTGTGTATTTTATTCAAATAAATTATTTGAATTTTATTTAAAATCAACATTGAGCAACTATCTTGAACCAGTTTATCAGTCAACACTTGAAAGAAATCAGAGATGGAATTGAAGACAGTTATCTTGCTGGAAAAATGGGTGAAGAAAGAATGATGCTTAAAATAACCAGAACGAGAAAAAGGACATGACTGGGTTACTGGCTGAGAAGACACGTCTACTGAAGCATCCATTGGAAGGAATGATGAACAAGAGAAGAGTTCGGTAGCAGAAGAAGATATTAGATGATAGATGACATTAAGATATATGGATCATATGCAGAGACTAAGAGGAAGGCAGAAAATAGGAAAGATTGGGGAATGCTGGGTTTGCAGTGAAAGACCTGCCCTTGGGCAGAACAATATGTATTATCGTCCCACTCACTAGGTTAATGTCAGAGTACACTTTGAGTTCTGATTGTCGCTTGCCACCGTGTCGCCGATAATGTGTAAGTTAAGTGATCGATTATTGTTTGGGACCTCAAGATTCCTCGTGCAGTAAGTTCGGTGTTGCAATATCTATGCAGTATTCTACTGCCGTTTCTGTAAGAGATAATGTACTATAATCCTACATAAATGTACAGAACCCGCGTTAGGCTATATAATTCAGCGTATTACAAGTGAAGTGAATGAATGAGTTAGTGCATTTATCATACAAGTTATATTTATATTATTTATATTTGTGTTGTATTAATACATTAAGTTTTAATAATAATACAGGAAGCACCACAACAAGCAGTACTGAAAATGTTTATTGAACTGAAAATTTATACAATTTGCAGCTCAGTTGGTAGAGCAGCTAGCTATGGACTGGAAGGTCCGGGGTTCGGTCCCAGGTGGTGACAGGATTTTTTCTCGTTGCCAAACTTTCAGAATGGCCCCGAGGTTCACTCAGCCTCCTATAAAATTTAGTACCGGGTCTTTCCTGGGGGGGGGGGGGGGGTAAAAGGCAGTCAGAGCGTGGTGCTGACCACACCACCTCATTTTAGTGCCGAGGTCATAGAAAGCATGGGGCTCTACCTCCATGTCCCCCAAGTGCCTTCATGGCATGTTACGGGGATACCTTTACCTTTTATATATACACACATATAATAAACATGAAGATACGAAAATGCTCACTTTTCTCTAATGTTCTCTATAAAAAAACATGTTCAAAATGCTTTCCATTATGTTACAAACAATACTCATAACCAGGGCCCGGATTCTGATGACATGTCATCTTTTTTTTGTTATATCAGATAAATTGCTCGATTATATATAAATGCCATTTGTGATGGCCACATTCTAAAAGTTTATAATTTATAGGTTGTTTTTGCTATTTTCTAGTTTTAGATCATTTTTTCAAGTTTTGGGTCAAAATCTTCATCATTAACAGGATTTCATAAAGGCAATTTGCTTTCTACATTATATTTTGTCGTATTTACATTGACCTACTGAAACATACGGCAAATATATATATATCACATCATTTCCAGTTTTCTTCTGCTTGCTGCGAATGGAAATAAAAGAACATGATTGGTTGCCAGAAATAAGAGTGACGTGACTATAATACACGAATTTTTCTCTTGTAACAGTCTTTGCAACAATGACATTTATAATTTACAACAATGAAACTTATTCCTGTTATGCAAATGCGATTATGAAAGCATTCAAACTTCAGTTGCAATAAAGTTTTCAGTCAAAAGAGTTCCAGTCACAATATTTTTGTTACCAGTACTGTTAAAAAGGGAGTATATTTTAAAAACTAACCCATTCCAAAATTAACGTTATTATGCCTAAGTTTAAACCTTCCAAAGCATGGCATTTAAGACAACTTGTTTCAGAGTTCGGTGAGGAAATATTCTACAGATGGTGAAATTTTATTTTGCAAAGTGTGTGAAGTGAAATTATCCATGAGATGGTCTTCAAATAGGATTAGGATCACATGTGGCACAAGTGGACATCTGTTTTATTGTAAAATAGAGTATATGTTACATAATAAGCTGGCAACAGATTTTTAACCCTGCATGTGTGTGCATATATATATATATATATATAATTGTGAAGTAAGTGTCTTTCATATAAAATTTAATTCAAAACAGAGACTTTTTCTTATTTTCATTGAACGTAATGATACTTTTTATTTTATTCCTTAAATATTAATTTTTGGACAGTGGTGTATGAGAGCCCATAATATGCTTCAACATTAATTAACATTCCATTAATTATGTAGCACTCCCTACAAATAATAAACACATCTGATTTAAATTACACAAAGTAATATGGTATCACAGTAACAATTTTCTTTTTTTGATATGTTGAGATTTTAAAGTATTTTAGAACAGTTATAAATTTATAAGCAAAATAATAATTTCGTATTTTTCGTATGTAAGATTTCTAATTTTCAATTGATAAAATTTATATAATATAATATATTTATTATCAGCCAACTTTACAATTTTATACATGGTAGTAGACTTTCACATTTCTGCTTTTCGGTCTACCATCACTTTAATATTTTTCATACTTTCCTCGTCAGTTCACTGTACATCTTTTTTCACTCTAGTTCATTTCCTCTTCTTCCATTTTATTTTATAGTCTTATCATGTTTTACCTCCCATTGTCTTTTATTTACAAATTTATTTGCTAATTTCTTCCTCATTTATTCTTATTATCCTATTCTGCTGTTTTGCTATCCATCCTTCTTCTACTCTATTCTATACCTCTATTGTCTCCCTTCCCTTTCTCGATCTTCTTTGCAATCATTATATGTGTGCGTGCATATGAAAAGAGACCAGTTGTGGGGTACTGAGTTATTGTTATTGTTTAACTCTATGATATTAATTTAACATGTACATGGAAAGAATTAATGGATTTAAGAAAGATAAGATCTGTAAAATTTAAGCCATATTCATATTAAAGAAAAACCTATTTTTCAGTATAGAGGTTTCTAAATTTATTATATTTAAACATTCATTCATACAAATGTATATTTTCACATCAAAATAATATTAAATTTTGTTCTTTAAAACACAACTTATGATTATACATTCCAATTCCATATCACATAATTAACTATATTCAGTAAGTTTAATTCAATAATAAATATATATTTTCTCTTTTCAGATACTATCAAAGTTCACCTAGCATCTCAAATGCATAATAAACAATCAATTTATTACAATAATTTTACTTTTACAGTTTAAATAACTCCTGATGACACTCTACATAAACTACACCACTGCTTCCAAATATAGGAGAACATCATAGCAAAAGCTGTATATAAATTACTACGTAAGTTCAATTATAAGTTTAATCTACTCAAATATTTATAAATTAATTCAATAAACCCACAATAGCTTTTTTTTTTTAAGAAAATACTTAGATATTGGTCTATAGTTCGTAGCATCAAACCACACAAGATTAATACACGAGAGCAACCATACACTTAGGTTACCAAATTTTATACCATATAAACATATAAAGCAATATAAATATCAGTCGACAATATCAATTACGACATGTAATATAGCCTATACAGAATAAAAACAATTTTATCATGTAAACAAAAATGTAACACGAGTTTTCACTCACACACAAATTAAAAATTTATACAACTTTGCTTGATTAATCACAAAAAAAAAAAAAAAAAAAAAAAAAAAATGCTTATAGTATAAGTGAAGGATCGTAATATTTCAAAATGTTTTTGATGTTTTAATTTTAACCTAATTTTAGCATTCACCTCTAATATTGATTAATATCTGCTCTACTTATAACTGAGGTTAATATATTAGAAATTGTATGTATCTGATGATGTTGCAAGTGCGACGAAAACGTTTACAGAAATCATAAAATATGTAATGTAAAGGATTTATTTCCTGAATATTGTATGATAAGTCACTGACTGAAACCAAAAACATTCATTGATATTATTCACAACTCTGGTTACGTACATAATTTACGCTGATTATGCTATTTTCTGTTCCATTGACATGTTTTATTTAGACCTTTATTTAAAAATAAGTGAAAATGCAGTGTAGTGTTTTTTCTGGCATCTGTCCAGATTTTTAGTCTCAATTTGTCTGTTTATTTTATATACATTCATACATTTAACAACATATTTACACTGATTTGTTCGACTCACACATGAATTTGACTACTGCTGTTCATCTCTGCGTTTTGGACAAATATGCACACCCTTCACTGGCTGATCACTGTGGCCAATCTTCTTCAATAACCACATGTACGACGATTTCTTTTTCTAGGCGTAGGAGCCTTCTGTTTTTTATTAGTAGAAGTTGAACATTCAGCAGACGTACATAGAAGGCAGTGGAGTTGCTGATCTGTCACCTCCTTCTGAATGTAGAAATGGAGGTCTTGGTCATAGTATATCCTTCTTATCTCCAGGCACCAAGCAACATATCTTGTATACAAATATGTCTCTCTCACGAGTAAGAACGCTTGGTCTTACGATTTCCGGCATGTCCTTAAAAACTTACAGGCACATCACTATGAAGAATATTGAACTGCACAATTTCTGAATGCAGAGAACTTCTAGTAAGCATTTGTTCATGAGCTTTTTTCCTTATTGCAAAATGGTGAATTGGGTTATATTTGGAATGTTCTTAATTTTTATTGTCTCAAATTTTAATTGCCAGTCAAAGGTCGGAATGGATACCTTTCTTGACTCTGTTCCCATGGTGATTGGAATTATAGATTCAACAGATGGGCAATTCCTTTGTGCTACTTTTAGAACATCATTTATGGTAGCACAAAAGTTCTTTCGGAATGCCTTTTTGAAACATCCAAAATACAGATCCAGTTGAAACTTTGTGTGTCCAGTTGGCAAGAAAGCTAATTTAACAGCACAGATACTTATCACACATTACTTGCCACATAAGATATCTCATTAATATGTTGTTTTTATTTTGCCCAGTGCAATTGTCAGCATGCGGTGTAGAGCTGGGGACAGAGCAAGTAGAACTGTTGAGTTACTCGATTCTATCGGTTTATGTGCTTGGCACCAGAGCACCGAAGTTACTCGGTTAACCGTGGCCGTTACCGGTCAGTTCAAACGTTCAAACAGAGTTCACGTGTTTTAGTTAATTCTAGCAGACGACAACGTAGGTACTGTTGTATTTAAATATTTTCTGCTGCAGGACAAATTATTTCCTTATCCCCAAGGTGGGCTGAAAGGCCTCTAGTATTGAAGAGGAGTTCATCCTATTATATGACCTATCAAGTGAGCCTAATGAACATTGACAGTCTGAACATATTACTGTAAATAATAATAATAATAATAATAATAATAATAATAATAATAATATTACTATTATTATTACTAATATTAAAGTCCAGGATAACAGAGAAAGTATGGAATTGAACAGTTTACATCAGCTCCTTGTTTATGTGGATGACGTGACTATATTAGGAGAAAATCCACAAGAAATTAGGGAAAACACCGGAACTTGAAGCAAGTAAATATATAGGTATGAAAGTAAATCCCGAAAAGACAAAGTATATGATTATGTCTCGTGACCAGAATATTGTACGAAATGGAAATATAAAAGTTGGAAATTTATCCTTTGAGAGCTGGAAAAATTCAAATATCTTGGAGCATCAGTAACAAATCTAAATGACACTCAGGAGGAAATTAAACGCAAAATAAATATGGGAAATGCGTTTTATTATTAGGTTGAGAAGCTTTTATCATCCAGTCTACTCTCAGAAAAGCTGAAAGTTAGAATTTATAAAAGCAATATTATATTACCAGTTCTTGTGAAACTTGGACTTTCACTTTGAGAGAGGAACAGAGGTTAAGGATATTTGAGAATAAGATGCTTAGGAAAATATTTGGGACCAAGAGGGATGAAGTTACAGGAGAATGGAGTAAGTTACATAACGCAGAACTGCATGCATTTTATTCTTCACCTGACATAATTAGGAACTTTGAATCCAGACATTTGAGATAGGCAGGGCATGTGTAGCACGTAAGGGCAAATCCAGAAATGCATATAGAGTGTTAGCTGAGAGACCGGAGGGGTTGCCGAGATGTAAATAGGAGAACAATATTGAAATGTATTTGAGGGAGATGGGATATGATAATAGAGACTGGATTAACCTTGCTCAGGATAGGGACCGATGGTGGGTTTATGTGAGGGCAGCAATGAACCTCCGAGTTCCTTAAAAGCCTTAAGTATTGTTGTTGTTATTATTATTATTATTACTATTACTATTATTATTATCATTATTATCATCATATTAGAGTGTTTGATTAATATTACAATATGTTAAAAAAGGAAGTGCATTATATTTTTCTTCTATTTGTTTTTATTTATTGGATTTGTGTTACCTCATCAGTCATCATTTTATTTGTATTTATTTCTACGAATTATGTTAGCTAATTATTTTAATTTATCAATAATATTACTCTTCACCAAAGAGAACATGGTTGTATTGAAGGCTAGTAATGTTATAAAATAAATAAACATTATGTTCTTCAGTTTACGATTCCACGTTTTATTGATTATTTTATCCACTTTCCGTAATAGTAAATAATTCTGTGTGTTATTTTTAAGTGTTTTAGGCAGCGCTTCATGGAACCCCTTTCTTTCTATCTTCTTTTTTACTAAGCTGCAGCATTTAGCATTTACCTCACATGAGAATTTATTAGCTGTTAGTATTATAAATTATTTTATCAATTTTATTTCGTCTGTCATATATAACAACAATTAAAGTTAAATAGGCCTTTCATACAAAATAACTCCGCAAATAGTTGTAATCACGCAAATGAAACTTGCAACCGTCATTCTGCAATGAAGAGAAGCACTTATTTCTCGTCAATTGGCAAAGCGAAAGTGCTTTACTACAACGCTTTTAAAACATGCTTGGTTTCGCTTTCAAATACGTTCTAAAATCGACTCAATCTATCTAAATTTTAAATCTATTTTATAAAGACGTTATATATGAAATGTGCAGTGTGTGTAACACTCATTGTAATGACATTCACAAACACTTCATTACACTAAAGGACAACAACCTGCCCAGCAAAAATTTCCAGAATTTTATTACGGCCGAGTTAGGAATGCTGTTTGAGAGAGAGGGTTAGCAAGAGGGTGAGGTATTGTAACTGTATGTAGGCTTTAGCCACGCAGGTAAGGAGTCTGATAAGAGCGGTAACAAGAGGGTGGGGTATACTAAGGTAAGAAGTATGAAGGTTTAAATGCGCAGGTAAAGGGTCAAATACCAATACTTTTCAGGTTAATGGCACCAGTGAGTTCAATGACCAAGATGCTTCATTGCTGTTACAATACATTGCTGAAAATTACATCGGAAATATTCCACAAAAACAGCATATTATGCGGGACTAGAGCGCAACAAACGGGGTATTTTATATATGAAATGTGCAGGGACCGGACAAAAAACGCATATTACATGGGATAGCGTAATAAATGGGCGGGTCTTATCGAGGTTTTACTGTATTATTAGTATTAGTATCACACAGAATTGATTAGTAAATTAGCTTATTTTTAAAAGAAAATAACTTAGCACAGCCAGGACAAATGTTGAGTAGCTTTTGTCTTTGCTGTCGCAGAGAAACCATGTCCATTATTGGTACATGATCAGGAAATTCCTGATATGCTTGACAAAGAAGACTGGACAAGTGAAGAGGAAGAAAGTGAACTGGAATCTTCAGAATTTCTGGCATCACCTCCTACACTGAGTGATCCTGATTACGAACCTAATTCTTCAGTATCATCTGATGAGTCCTGCAATGAGCCATCTGAAGAAATACCCTCAGCTAATGCTATAAATGTGTCTGTAGATACACAATGAACAGAGACATATGCAAGCCAATCTTAGAAATAGTTATATTTCCAAAACTGGATCCACCTCCTGTATCACAAACACCCAGCAGAAACGTAATAAGATTTACCGATGGCCCTGCCAGAGGTGTAAATACTACTAATAAGAAAAGTTCCTTATTACTCTTCATGTCTCCAGAGATTATTTCAGAAACTCTGATTTGTACAAATAGAGTAGGAAGGAGAATAGCTGCTGCAAAACATAAGGAGTGGAAGGATGTATCTCAACAAGAGTTGGAGGCATTTTTTGGAATACTTGTGTTAGCTGGTGTAGAGAAGAATTCTGATGTAGCAATATGCATTTATTCACACTGCAATGGGTATATACCCGGTGGCAGTGGTAACTAATTACACTCAATAATGACAATAATAAACTTGTTAATTAAAAATGCACTTAATAATAATACCAATAATTAATACAAATAATTAATACTAACAATAATTAATAATAATAATAGGGAATATCCTAAATTAAATGAAGCACGATCACTTAAAATAACATTTAAAATAAATCTAATTTGTATCTTAAATCCAAGTTCGAACTAAAACCCACGAGTATGATATGTTCATATCTGCACAAGTACCTTTCCACATTACACTCATTTCGCTGTCAACTCACTCCCTGCACTGGAACTACGACACATTTCACTGATTCTATCCTGATTTCACTAACACTTCAAAACATTTCACTGTTCAAATACTTTGCACTGCCACTATAAACTATAAAGCTTCCCTGACAGGAACATGTTTCACTGACAACACACTTCACTGACACAACACACTTCATTGACACAATATAATTCTTCACTGATACAACACTTCAATAACAAAATATCATTTACATCCTTTACATACTGTGTATAATTATCGTCTATTTGTAAAGTCCTTAAGCCTATTTTTAAATACGTTTTTGGTTGTTGGTAAAGCCTTTAGTAAGTCTGCAGGTAAAGCATTCCAGTCCCTGATAGTACGATTGAGAAAAGAAAACTTTCCAGTGTCCGTCCTCTGTCTTCTTTCCCTCAATTTATATGAGTGGTCGTTCCTTGAAGAGTAATTTGGCGGTTGCAACCTATTTTTTATTTCTCTCCAGGCAGGCTCACCTCTGTATGTTTTGAACAGTGCACATAATCGAATTCGCGTTCTCCTGTCCTTCAGTGTGTCCCATTTTAATGGTGAATTTTTCCGACAACACTTGAGAGCCCGTTTTTTAATCTTTTCCAGTGCCTTAATATGTTCTAATCTGTAAGGATCCCCACATGCAGCACCATATTCCATTACTGGACGTACTAGTGATTTATATGCAATCTCTTTGGATTTATCAGAGCTTTTTCTTAGTACCCTCATCACAAAGTGTAACGCTCTCCATGCTTTTCCCGCTGTGTCCGTAACGTGTTTCCCCCAGCCGAGATCGCTGCTAAATGTTATTCCGAGATATTTACATTTGTTAACTTCCGGAATGGTTTCACCCCCTAATGTATATTATGCGACTATTTTATTTCTTTTCCTTGTAAAGCTTATGGCTTTGCTCTTTAGAGAATTTATTTTCACTTTGTTGGCTATTGCCCAATCGTTTATTCTATTTAGGTCAGTCTGAAGAAGAGTAGTATCTTCATAACTTTTTATTTCCCTGTATATCATACAATCATCCGCGAATAAGCGAACCCTAGACAAGATATTAACTGGCAGATCATTTACAAAAGCCAGGAATAGAAGAGGCCCCCAAGACACTCCCCTGTGGGACTCCGGAAGTAATTTCAATTGGGTTCGATAATTCCTCCCCTACCCATACTCTCTGAGTGCGACAAGTTAAAAACTCCTTGATCCACTGGAGTACTCTGAAGTCAATCCCCGTTGATTGTAGTTTAACCAACAATATATCGTGTGGGACTACATCGAATACGCGTGAAAAGTCAATAATCACTGCATCTACTTGGCTACTGGAATCTATTCCGTCTTCTAAATCCTGACATACAGTTACTAAATGACTCTCACATGAATAGCCCCCCCGAAATCCATGCTGACAGTTATGTAACCAATTTGAGTTATCCCAATGCTGCCTTAGATAAGCTGAAATCAAGTGTTCCATCTGTTTGCAAACCACAGAGGTGAGGCTGACCAGCCTGTAATTTTTTGTATCTGAGCGAGACCCGACTTATAAATTGGAACCACTATTGCATCTTTCCAATCTCGCGGGACAGTACCATTGTTAATTGATATTTCAAATGTACGCACTAGATAGGGAATCATGGCTTCTCCTCCCAATTTCAGTACGTCTCCGGCGATACCATCAGGTCCTACTGATTTATGAGTTTTCAATTTAGAGATCCTTCTCCTTATGTCCCTAGGCTTGATATTATATGGAAATTGTTTTGTTCTTCTGATGTCAGTAAACCATTCTGAGACAATTCGAAAGGCATTGTGTTTTGATGACAAGAGGACGAGGGATGCAAGACTTCAAACAGATTGTTTGGCAGCCTTTTGTTATGTAGGGAGCATTTTCATCGAGAATTGCAAGAAGCAGCAAGTGCCCAGTGAGTGCATGACTGTAGATGAACAGCTCGTTCCTTTCAGATGGCACTGCCTATTTTTACAGTACATGCCAAAGAAGCCTGGTAAATATGGAATAAAAATTTTCTGGATCTGATGTGAAAAATGACTAAGCTTTCGATGCAATATATATTGGGAGCAAGATAGGCATACCAGTAGAAAAAGGCTTAGCTTAAAATGTGGTACATCAATTGATTGTACAAATTGAACAATCTGGAAGGAACATTACATGTGACAATTACTTTACATCAGTTCCTCTGGCATAAGAACTCCTCACAAAAAGACTTACTTTAGTCGGCACCATGAAGACAAGAGGGCCATACCACCAGTTATGCAAGCTCATAAATCCAGACCAATTTGTTCATCAGAATTCTGTTTTCACGGTGAACTAACTCTTGTGCGTTATGTTCCTAAGAAGAACAAGAGTGTAATTTTTCTACGTACAACACACAAAGACAAGATATAACCAAAAAATGCTAATCATAGAATGGATAATGAATAGTTATGTGAGAACTGCGAAAAAATAACTAATATTGAAATGTCGAAATATTTGCAACAGAAATCGAAGTCAAAACACAAGAAACGCATATCAGATGAAGGAAGAGCTCAAAAGGAACTGATGAAGTCCAAAATAACTCAAGCTCAATGATGCAGGACTAATAGAGAGGAAGAAAGTCGAATCAGTGTGAGGAGAACTCTAATCGAGCACATCTACCACAAGTAAGTGTGAACCAATGGATGTGAACACTGAATTTGATTCAATAGAAGTAAACACACATACTAAGCCAGTAAACATAGTTAGATCTCAAGGAAAATGTGACAAAATATAACATGAATTAAGTGAAATTACAGGGTAATAATTATTTATTACATACTAATTGCTATGACCAACTGCATGGGAAATGAACTGCTATGTCGGGTTAACTTTTCTTTTATTTCCCAACCAACATCTACCCAAATCCCTTATTGTTCAACACATATCCGCATAAATAAAGCTCCATGGGCGTGTCACTGACAAAGCCAACTTTGACTTTTTTTTATACGCACGACTGTTTTAAGTCTGTAGGACCGCATTTAGGTATCGTGATTCACTGTTAGGTATCATCTATCGATTCAGCTACACAACATTCAGTTTTGACAGAGTCCGCAATAAAGCCTTTGAATGCACCTCCATCACCCTGAGAGTTCTGCAACCTCCTCAGACTGATGCTATCTCTATGCAAGTCACGAGACTACATTCTGCTGCATCCTATACTGACCTGAAGAACATGTTCCTGTAGTTATTGTGATTCACTATTTGGTGCCATCGATTCAGCTACACATCACCCAGTTCTAACGGGAGTCCACTACAAAAACCCATCACCCAGGACTTCTGCAGCTTCCTCAGATCGATGTCACCTGTATGCAAGACATGGTACTATATCCTACTGCATCCTCTGTCGACCTGAAAGTATTGAAAGATGAGAGACGACGTTGAAATTAATGAAGACGAAATGAGTCCGAGATCCAATGCCAAAAGTTAATGAAAAATTCTGCAATCGATTGAGGGGAGAAAAACCCCGCCATTTAACCTGTCTCAACCAGGATTTGAATTCAAGCCCACTCGTTTCACAGATATGCTAACCATTATTCCTCAGAGGTGGACTCTTCTTGCTGATACTGTTAACCTTGTAGCTGCGGAGCTGTCAAGTGACACTGAATTGTAATAAAGTATGCCTGTAATTTTTACAGTGAAGTCAAGTAACTAGTAACGCTAAGGTCTGATAAATCGAAGTAAAATGCTGGACTGATCGTCTTGAGCGCTAGTTAGTAAAGCAAGAGAGAGAGAGAGGAGGGGGGGGAAGAGAGAGATACAAGTGTAGTGTTGTCCAACCCCTATGTAAATCATGAGTAAATTAATACACCGGATAACATGGCTTCTGAAATAAACATAACATATATACTCTTAACTCAGTGACTACAATAAAAGCCTCAACATAACTTTTCTATTCCAGATATTCCACTGAAAACTAAATTACAACAGACTGTTTTTGTCATCATCCAAATACATTTTTTTTTTCAAATTAATTTATTAATACATTGGATTTCCATTACATTAGACATTGCAGCTTAAAAGAGCAGACAACAGAGAAGCTGACTGATAATGGTGTACAACTTCTAACCACTAAACTGTGCACAGTTGATAGTGATTCATCCATCAGATGCAGACATTAAGCTGGCGGCCCTCTTGATGCTATTCGACAGGAGTAGGTTATGTGCCTGGGTTAAATCTCAAATCTCTCTGCAGTGCATATGAAGAGAAGGCAATATGTCACAGTTGATAGTGATTCATCCATCAGATGGGGACGTTAAGCTGGCAGTCCTCTTGGTGCTATTCGACAGGAGTAGGCTATGTGCTGGCACTGGGTTTCCCCTTCTCCCTTTCTCATCTTCATCATCACCAGCCATTCGCTACACTACATTTACACATACACTCAGTCTAGTACACGACATAACTCTCCACAGATATACATAATGCACAGCGTGGGCTGCCAAAGTGGTGTGCAATTTGAAAATGGATCACAGTCCTGCCATCTATCCGCAACATGCAGAACTCGAATCACGTAAATACACACAAAATGCTGGGTTTGCAGGGAAAGACCTGTCCATGGGCAGAACACTTATGTATTTTAAATTTGATATTTTATGTACGTATTTCATGAAATCTTTGCATGTTATATTCAAAATAAAATGTAAAATTCTAACCCTGTTGGCTGTCTTAAGAGGAGGGGAGCGAATTTTATTACCTTAGCACCACACTGAAATGTGCAGATTTAGCACGAACTAGTTGTTTGTTGTCTGTGAAAGAGCCAGAAGTCTGTGAATAATATTGTGCAGTAGTGGTAAAGTGTTTAAGTTTCTAAAATGAATATTGCTGTGAAACCGAAAAATATAAACTTCTCTAGGTTAACCATAGAAGGAAATTTGGTTATTAAAAATAATGGAAGACCCAGCACAGAGTAGTAAGTGCAAAGGGAAAGAGGTATATAGAAAATTTAATATGGATTGTGTATGAAAAAATTCTTGGATTTGAGGATGTGAAATTACAAATAGGTTATTTTGTTTTCCCTGTTTAATTCTTGCAAACCAAAGAGACAAGACATGGACAAAGAATGGTTGCGATGATCTTGCACATTTAAAACAAAAAATGACGAAACATGAGAATTCAAACTGCACTGAACGTGGAGCTTGAACTTGGGTGATACAATATTAGCTTAGCAGCACTTTCAGGTGTAATGTTGAGAGACAAAATAATAAATTAGCAAGAAATAGGTATGTGTTGTCTCAAATCATACTCGGCTCTTCCTATTTCAGTTTTTACTAATTGTTCTTGGCAGACTTTTGTAGAGTTTTGAATTGGCACTCCACAAACATGAGGAGACTAGATTCTTTGAATCCAGGAATTTTTTAGAAGTCCTATAAATTTTGAATCGGAATTAGATTAAGCAATGAAACATCACCTGCAGAAAGCTAGAGTTTCAAGGAACTTCAAAGGAAATTCATTGTGATTTGTTACAACGTATGCTTATGTCTGCCAAGAACAAACAAAGACCGAAATAGGAAGAGCTGACTATGTATCAATTGTAGACAACAAAACAGACATTTCTTCAATTTACCAGATGATTATAGTTTTCCGAAATGTGTTGCAAAGCAGTAAGGCTTTAGCAGCATTTTTCAACCTTTTCCAACATGTGGCACACTACAAGTGTAATTTAAAGTCCCACGGCACACTCATATAATCTAAACCAGTGGTTCCCAACCAGGGATGGGGTATTTTGAGGGTTTTAGGAGGGAATGTATTTACTGAATGTTGATTTTGTGGACTCACTGTATTACTACTCTTTTCACTTTTATTTTTCAAGTTTTTGCTACACCGGAAAATGGTAGTCTATAGAGAGAGGTTCTGACTTTCATAAATCCTGCAGGACAAGAAACAAGTGCAGTTAAGTGATCGTGTCAAACAGGTTCTGGGTTCGAAAGATATAGAGAAAGACAAACTAGGGCCTCAAAGTTACGATGGTGCAAATGTTATGAGTGGATCCCATTCTGGCATCCAAAGTATATTGAAAATGGAATATTTCTTTGCACAATCTGTGAAATGTTAGCGCACAAATTCAGTTTAGTTAAGCCACAGCTGCTAACTATAACACAGAAGTGCGGATATTTTTCGCGGCTCTTAGTGGAATTCCTGCATTTTAACACTCAACGAGTTCAAGCTTTCGATGGAATTGTGGGCAAAAAATTCCAGGCGTTTCTCATGTAAGGTGGAATTTCAAGTAACGAACTGTTGGAACTGTATGAGAATAAGCAGGTGTTATTAGAATGTCTTGAAACAATCGAGGTTACAAGCAAACAAAATAGCACTATAGCACAGGCATCTTAGACTTAACAGGACATCTCTACTTCCAAGAATATTGCAACTAAAGAGATGTATGATATCATTATTATGCAGGCCAAAGAACGCTTCTCATTTATCAATCACCTGGAAACATCAAATCTCTTCAGATCAGAACTTTTCTCAAAATGCAGTAAAGAGTTTCCAGAAAAGTGTCTACATAAATCATGTGAAGTATATCTTTTAATTGATGAAACAAGATCACGAACTGAATTAGAAGTGATGTACTCAAGGAGTGACTTTAATAGTGTGTCAAGTGTCACTGATCTTCTTGGCTTTATAATAGAGAACAATGTACAAAATACATATTTTACCAAAACGTCAAAACTTTTGAAAGTGTTCACATCAATTCTGATGATAAGTGAAGCAGAAAGATGTTTCTCTACAATGAAACATGTAAAAACATTTTTGTTTAGTACGATGTCTGAAGATAGATTTAGTGCCCGGGCTGTGCTGTCCGTTGAAAAGAAGCTCCTGAGGGACATCCTGAATTATAATGAAAAGATAATGAACAAGTTCGCCAAAAAGAGTGAAGAATGAACTTTTGATACAGGCCTGTTCTATAGTTTGCTTTGAGAAATATTTAATAGACAATATTGTAGTAAAGTTCATGTATGCTTGTTTAAATGTGTAGTAATACTGTATAAAAATGAAAACTGCACACCAAGGTGAAAAGTCATGAGTTGCTACTGCAATAGGTGATCAAAATGCCTCCCATTAACCTCAATGCAAACATTACAACGGAGTATGACATACCTGTGTGTTTTGGATCACATGACAGGCAGCTATGAACCTAGCAACCAATAACTCTGCTGTACCAATTGGAGTTTCATACACAATTTAATTTGAAGTATTTCCACAGGAAATAGTCGAAAAAATTCAAGTCAAATGACCTCACAGGCCATGGGGTAGCACTCCTCTTTCAATCAAGCAAATAAGAAAAGTAGCATCCAGGTGATCATGGATAGCCACAGTGAAGTGAGATGACATCCCGTCATGTTATGATCGTATTCTCTCTTGGAAAATTAAGGGTACTTCCATTAGTATCTCAAGCAAGACTCTCTGCATTAATTTCAAATAAGTATGGTAGAAGCCATGGCCCAATTACGTGATCTTGAACAATTCCAACCCAAATATTGGCAGTGAAATGTTCACCAGCTACCTACCCTCCAGGCTCCCCTAGCACACATTTAAGCTCATATCTCCTTAAGCTGGCATCACAGACCATAAGTTCCCTAGGGCTCCCCTCCTTATATAATTTTTAGCACAGTTAACAAGATTTTCTCGTATATACAGACAGGTATTTTCCCCCTATCTGCAGGGAATTCTCCCTCTAGCAAAAGAGAATGCTGTGATTCCTGTCACACAGAAGAGCTAATAAATGAGCAAGAGACAGCACGTGTTTTTCATAGACTAATTCTCACCACATGAAAGCAATATGAGGCAATCTGGCAGGCAAACACCTGTTTTGCACGGTTTACTTGTATACTGTATGTTCATTCCCTGTCGAGGGGGTTCTAACCCCATCATAGGAGGTCTGTGCTAAACATGGGACATCATGGCTAGGTACAGTACAGTCAGTTGAGTTCAGATTACTTAAAAAAAATAATAAAGTGGGGTTCACATAAGATAATTTTCTAAGAAGCTTGTATGGCAGTTTTTCAGTGTTGCCAACTGTTAGCAGATATCACCAAAGCAGGTAAAATCACAATGCTATGTATTGAAACAATAATACTAATGATTACTTATTTATGATTGATTAATGTAATATTAAAATGTACTTTGACAACATGAAATTCATTGGTTCGACTAAACAGCTTACAGACCTAATCTAAAAATTTATTTTGTTTGATCACGTGAAATAATTAGTATGAAAACTGAATAACAGTTTAAAATGTAAAGCATTCATTTTATTATTTATGAACATTATCATCATTATTAATTATATTCAAATTTCAAACAAGACTTGTTAATAACTACCACTTCATGAATGTTGGCAGCTTCTTCAAAGCCAAATGATGCTGTTTGTAACTGTCAGTTGCATTTGTCAGCACCGAAAGTTGGAAAAAGAAAATTCAACCTGGCGATTGAAAAATCATTATAATCCACTATCATATACAGCATTAGGGGAAAAATGATTAGGTTTCACCTTCAGGGTATAATGTAAGAAGACCTGGATTATAGATGTTAGAAAAGCAAGTTTTTATACATATATGATAATTTTGTGAAAACAGAGTTTGTACGAACAGTGAGAAGATTCCAGAAAGAATTCTCAGATTCTCCAGTTTCAAATCCATCAAGTGTGCAGATATAGTCACGAAATTAAGAGAGACTAACTTGTTAGCTCAAGGTTGGTATATCTAAATCAGCAACAGTTGCAACGAAGTCACTTAACAGTCACATACCAATGGGGGGGGGGGGTCAGCTACTGATCCCGGAGAATATCTTTAATGATTTCTCTTTATTACTGGAAAATTTATGCTATGCTTTTATGACATTTTTTGTTGTTATTTTATACGTATTGTAGCAGAAAATTAACTTTTGGCGGCAGTACATTGTTGAGTTATAGCGATTGTTGTTGGTACATGAGCATTGGATTTCTTATTACCATTTATGATTCAGTAATAATTGCCACTAGGAGGTTGTATTTATTTCTTTGACGGTAAATATGGCTATGAGGAAGTGTATGACAGAGGCAGAATTTGAAGAGGCGATATTTGGCAGTTCTTTTAGTGAAACTGAAAATGTTATTCAGCGGCCTGTAGGTCAAGATATATCAAGAGAAAGTAGTATGTTGGAGGAACAAGAAGGTAGGCCTAATGTTTGCTTCACTCCTTTGTATAATAACACTATTTTTCTT
The DNA here is from genome assembly GCF_040183065.1 of Periplaneta americana. Lineage (NCBI taxonomy): Eukaryota > Metazoa > Arthropoda > Insecta > Blattodea > Blattidae > Periplaneta > Periplaneta americana. Next base: position 72,687,888 of record NC_091119.1, read on the forward strand.
TTTGTAAATAAACTACTGGTCAGAAAGTAATAGGTTTCTGGTTAGGTACGTGATGCATGTAAATACTTATTGTTTTAGAAGTTCAGCCCGTACGAATGTCTCCACGTCTGGAAACAAAAATTGACCAACCCCCTGGAAATATGACATCGCCATCTGGTATGATGTGGAAAAATGAACCAGTACAAATCAGAGAATACATCACTCCGGTAACATCATGAGAACTCAGGGAGAACCTAAGCCGGAAGTGAAGCCTGACACTCCAAGGGAAGCATTCTGTATGTATTTCGATCATGATGTTCTAAATATTATTTTGACCCACACGAATCGGAGATTGGAAATATTCAGACAATCATGTGCTGATGCATTTATTCGAAATTCGAAAGATTTTATCCAAGAGGAAATTTTAGGTGTTATTGGACTGGGGTGAATCAACAAAATAAAGACAGAGTTCGTGAGCTATATAGTGAAGAAAATTTTCCACTGTATAGAGCTACACTTTCGGAATATAGATTTAGATTGTTACTGAAATGTCTGCGTTTTGATAATTCAGTTACGCATGAAGATTGGAAGGAGAGAGATAAATTTGCTCCTATCAGAGGTATTTGGAATATGGTGGTGAGAAAGTTTCCTATTTTTTACAACCCTAACGAGTCTGTCACTGTTGAGAAGAACTAATAACATTTCATGGGCGCTGTCCATTTAGGTTATATATCCCAACCAAACCAGGTAAATATGGGATAGAAGTAAACCTGTTGTGTTATTCCAACACAAACTACTGCCTTGCAGCATACCCTTATGCAGGATAGTTTGAATCACAGCAAAGAAATCATAAGAGTGGTCCTGAAGTAGTGAAAAGGGTGGTTCATATGTCTAACTTGGAACAATCAGGACGAAACATCACAATGGACAGGAAATTCATAACCATATTCCTTGCAGTGGAATTGTTGAAGAAGAAAGTAACTACAGTTGGCACCATGCTAAGTGACAGAAGAGATTTACCGACAGAGCTTCACCCCGTTTCTTTGAAAAATGCCCAACCTGGAACAGTTAGATTCGCCTTCACTGAAGATACCATCTTGATCAGCAATGTCCCAAAGAAAGGAAAAGTTGTGACAGTCCTTTGCACGCAACATTGTGACATGAAGGTGACTGACGATAAGCCAGATATAATCCTATTCTACAATTCTACTAAAGCAGGAGTGGATGTTCTTGACAAGTGCATAAGAACATACTCTTGTTGTAGAGGAACGCGGCGACGGCCAATGGTGGTTCTATTCAACCTCATTGACATTGCAGCATATAATGCATACATATTGTTTCGTGAAACTAATGATGAATGAGCTAAACAATACCAAAATAAAGGATTCCGGAAGGAAAATTTTTTTTAAAGAACTGAGTCGACAACTTTGCTTCATAAATATAAAGAAGCGTGATGAAAATTCGGTTGGCCTATACACAAGTATATAGATGCTTTATGTACATTTGGTTATAATTTCAATCAAGACCAAGGTGCAGTGAGCAGAGGAACTGTACGTTCAGAACCACAAAGAAAAGTAACTCGTAATGCAGTGACAAATATTCCAAACAAAGGCGGTTGTTATTTATGCCCAAGAAGTAAGGACCGCAAATACATGAAGACTTGTACTTCATGTAATAAGTACATTTGTTCTGCTCATATGACGAAAGAAGAGTCCATTCCTATTAGAACCTGTCCACACAAGTGGAGTAACGGTTAGCACGTCTGGCCGCGAAACCAGGTGACCCGGGTTCGATTCCCGGTCAGGGCAAGTTACCGGGTTGAGGTTTGTTCGGGGGGTTTCCCTCAACCCAAAATGAGTCAATGCTGGATATCTTTCGGTGATGGGCCCGGACAAATTTCACCGGTATTATCACCTTCATCTCAACCAGAGGCTAAATAATCTAACATGCTGATAAAGCATCGTAAAATAACCTACTAATATAAAATAAAAAATATTAGAATCTGTTCGCAATGTCATTCTGAGTGATTGTTTTTGTTTGCATAAATCTTTAATACAGCAAGTAATATTGTATCCGAATACCTGTTCCTCTCAGAAAGTTTTTTTTTTGTACTTGTTCAAAAAAATTTTTTCGTAAAGGAAAATATATTCAATAAAGTTGATATAAAGTTCCTTAAGCCATAAAGATTACAAAAATATATAGTTTATATAGTTTAATTGCAGAAACAATATAAAATACGTGGGGTCAGTTACTGACCCCACCATTGGTATTAGTTGGTGTAATAATGGGCATTGGTATGCAACTGTTAAAATTGAATCAAGTACATGAATTGCAACAGCAGAGTGAACTTTTGTAAGTGGATGTTAAAAAGTATTCTTATTGATATGAATGACATCTTCAAAACACTTGTCTCCCACACTGCCTTATATTGCTTCTATGTGGTGAAAATTAGTCTATGAATAACACGTGCAAAACAGCTGTTCTCCTGCCCGCTTATTACTGGTTCCATATAGCAGAAATCACAATATTCCTCTCGGCTGACAAAGAGGGTGAATTCCCGCAGATAGTAAAGAAACTCTCTATATAATATACTGTATTCTGGGTGTCTCAAAGAAACAAAATTATTTCAACAGTAAATGATACTTAATATATATTAAATATAGGAAATATATGTCAATAACATACCACTTTATGTTATAAAGAATATTACTTAGTTTTTGAAAACTGTTTCACATTTGGTCTCCATTTCTACAGTGCCCACTAGCCTGCTATGCGGATCATCAAATGAATGTTATAAATAACACTCCAGCTGGAATATTATTGATTTCTCTTTCAGTTCTTTAAGGTTTTGTGGATGACTTGAATAAACCCGCTCTTCAGATATCTGAGAAAGTAGTCGCACACAGATAAATCTGGGGATCTAGGAGGCCAAGCAATATCCCAGTACTTAGAGATGGTGTGATTTCCGAAGAGTTGGTGCACAGCTGCCATGGAAATTCTACAGGTGTGTGACATGGAGCTGTTGGTTCCTCCGAGGGAAATCCTGCAAGTTCCAAGGTGAGAAAAGTCTCTACTGTATGGACATATGAAGTAGCAGTCACTGTTTTGGTTCGCCCTTAATCTTGACAAAGCTAGAGGTCAATAATCCTTTGTGAAGAGGCTACACACTACACTGGCACCTTTTGACTGCATAAAAGTTGATCATGTAGTTGAGAGTTTTCTGGTGACCAGTAGAGAAAATTTCGTTTATTAACAAAACTGCTCAGATGAAAATGTGTTTTGTTAAGACATCCATACTTTACTTAGGAATTGGTTATTTTCATCAATTTTGGCTGAAAACTGATCACAGTATTCAAGTCGATTAATTTTGCCTAGGTTTTAATTCATGGACAATCTGGAGCCTATATGGAGAAAGTGCAACTCCTTACTCAATGTTTTGAGCACATTAATTTTCTTCAGAATTCCTCATTCATTTGTTGATCACATATTCTAATGGCACTGCATCACGTCATCCAAGATAGTAGTGATTTTGAAATTCTCTTCTTGCAGCAGCTGGACTGTCACTGTTCCATTGTTCTTATAAAAAAAATTGTACAGCTATGTCACGTTGAGATACAGACATCATCTCCATATTTACAACATTAGCATGAAATTGGTAAACAGTTGACTGATTCAGTGATGCTACCATTTCCCACCCAACTTTTCTAAAGAAATGAAAAGAATTAGTTTCACTGAGACACCCAGTAGTATTGAATTAAAATCTACTATTTCAAGATTTGTGTATTATTTATTTTGAATATCTGATTCAAAACAATATTTCACCTTAAGATATTGAACTATGGCACTACATAAACATAAATAAAAAAAAATACACCTAAAAAAAGTCCTGAGCGTGATAAGCTTACATTGGAATTAATAAAACATACAACTCTTCGTCTGGATTAAGGGTATTAAGCTATAGTACTTAGGCACAAAAGGCCCATTTGAAAATCAACCCAGAAGACCGCAATATGGCACAAGCCTTGCAATACTACTGGGTTTAATTTCCTAAAATTCCTCAGGAGGCTATATGTTTTCCGAGATGTTTGATTTGGCTTAAACCTGTGCAGTCCGGCAAAATGTGAGGTGATGACTCAACCTCCATCCCACATTTCCTACAAATTGGGTTATCACTAGAGACCGGATTTCCATGCAAATGCAGGTTTCTATACAAGCTTTTTACACTTCCCAAACTTTGTGAATATTCATGTTATGACTTACTGATTCCAAATAACCGTATTCTTTTTCAGTGCATGTTTTTCTCTTTTCTGGGACTAAATTTATGCATAATGCATATTTTGAAGATTTTAGATTTAATAGCACATATTTAGACTTTTATATTGCATATTACGTCCTTTTTTGGGCTTTAGTGCATGTATTGTGTCAACTTGCATTATAGTGCCTTTTTTAAATGTTGCTTTGTTCAATCTGGTATTCCCATGTTATCTGTCTATTGAGAAGAAAATAATAAAAGAAAGCTACCGGTAATATGATTTCGTGGCATTGTACCTGACAATCTTTGGGCTTTCCACTAAATCTCCCCTCTGTTATACTGGAATTTCCAACCCCAACTCTTGCTCGTTACAAACCAGAGGTCAAAATACTGAAAGAAAGGAATGCAGAAGAAGTACGCTTGCAAACTGCACTTTAGTATACTTTTGTGTCAAATTATGAAGTGTTGCTATAGTTTCTTTTAGAACTGCAAAAAGAGATCTTTTGCCAAAATGGATTAAGGGAAAGTAATTTCTGAAGGCAGACAGTGAGGTAGTTTATTGTAATAAAGACTTAAGTACTTTTGTATTCAGGGTGTGCAATAGCATCACTGTTAAGGCGTAACACTGCAAAGTCAGAAGGTTGCCAGTTTAATTTCCGATGAGGTCATGGTCGTGTGGAAATGCAAAATATTTAAAATTCGACCTTACTTTTTCCCAAAATTTCTTCACTTAAGTATTTACTGTCACTTCCTGTGACATAAAAAGATAATTTTCTGTGTTCAAAAACATTCTTCAGACAAACACATGAGCTTAAGTGAAGAAAATCTGAGAAATTATTTGTAATACATTGCTTCAAAATACAATAAAAATGTAATATAACAAATTTCAATTTTGATAGTGCAGGCCTGGGAGTTAATACCTCAATTGAGGTACATCCTTAACTCACCACTCCACACTCCTCGGCAGAGACAGTTATGTACAGGACCGATATTAATAGACCTGAAGGCAAGCATTGCTGTGTGACAGTACAAGGCATGCATCATAGCTTTCAGCTCTCTCTGGTCGCCTAAAATCCACCACTGATACACAGTGCTTTATTATGTGTTAGTTTCTACAGCAGTAGGAAGGGAAAAGGAAAGGAGATATTCCCACCCATATCTGGAGGGAATATCTCCTTTCCTTTTTCCTTCCTTTATGCCCGGGGCTGTGATAATGCATATTTTTAATTTTTTTTTATTTGATTATGCATGTTTAACCCTTAACTACTATCGTCGGGTCAATAATGACCCAGTTAGTTACTTTAATTTCTTAGATAACTGTGCGAGTTTTAATAATTCTTTGTTGTGGCTTTATGTATTCTTCCACTGCAGTGTTCTGCATCAGTTAAAGCTTGATTGTCGTCAGAAAACATTATACCTTTCTCACAAGGAGGAAGTCGGGTCAGCAGTGACTCGACAATAGTAGTTAGTGCAACTTTCTTTGCGATAAGTGTTTTTATATTGTATTTTATTTTCTGAATAATTGCACCACGAATGAGAAGAAAATTACTACTTGTTAGACTAAGTCTCTGACAATGATTTAAGTGATCCAGAAACTATAGTATGTGATCATGATACACAGAGTGAGGAAGAAATTCCAGATGAAGATCTCAGGGAAATATTACAATCAACAGATAATTCAAGCGAATTAGATCATCAACCAGAGATATTTGCTGTGCCAAATGGTAAATCATACACATTAACAATGGCGTCTCGTGAAGCAGGATTAGTGGCGGCTCGTGAAGAGAGTACATCTGCATTTCTACAACAGGAACCAGCTATAACTACAGGACCAGCTAAAGAACCAGAGGCATCTATATTGGCAGAACGTGAACTAGAGGTATGTGCAGTGGGAGGTCATGAACCAGAGATATTTCAAACATATGGAGAAAGTTTTTATGGAAAAAATAGATACAAATAGTTTACTGCACCTTTCCACAGTTTGAGGACCAGACAACCTAATATAGTTAGGGTAAAATTGCCTCAACTCAGAGGTACAGCAAGAACAATTCATTCTAATAAACCAATTTGATTTTCGGAAGTTACTTTTTGATGATAAAATTCTGAATTTGATTGTTACTAATACAAATGCAAAAAATAACACAACTTTCTGCAAACTATGGTAAAACAGTTTTATTCACTAATCACATCGATACTGTGGAACTGAATGCTTTTCTGGGGCTACTGTACTTGAATGGAGTTTTCAAGTCTGGCAATGAGGACCCAAAGGGTTTGTGGAATGCTGATGGTACCGGCAGAGATATTTTCAGAGCCACAATGGGTTTAGATCGGTTTCGGTTTCTATTGATTGCAATATGGTTTGATGATCCTGCAGAGAGAGAACTAAGGAAAGAAAATGGAGATAGAACAGCCGCTATTTCAGAAATATTTTAATGATTTATTGCCAACTGCAAAGCCTACTATACACCATCTGAATTTTTAACTGTTGATAAAATGTTGGTAGGATTTCGTGGATGGTGTCTGTTTTGTATGTACATAAAGAGCAAGCCACAGAAATATGGTTTGAAGATCATGTGTTTGTGTCATTTTAAAAGGCACTATCTGGTAAATGCTTTCATATACAGTGGCAAATGAAATTTTCCAAATCCAAGAAAGTTGAGTATTCCAACACAAAATGTATTCTCATTAGTCATGCCATATGCAGACTCAAACAGAAACATAACTGGTGACAACTGGTTTAGTTCTGTTGAGCTAGTCGATGAACTATTGAAAGTTGGACTGATGTACATAGGAACCGTAAGGAAGAACAAACAGGAGATACCCGAGAACATTATCCCAACGAAAAAGGATGCAGAAGGAACTAAGAAGTTTTTTTTTTACCAGGGATAAAACCTTAGTAAGCTATGTACCAAAGAAAGGAAAATTTGTTTGTCTTATTTCTTCAATGCATCACGACAGCAGCATTGCCCAAAATGGAAAGCCAGAAATTATTGAAGATTACAACAGAACTAAAAGAGGGGTAGATTCATTGAACCAAAAGTGTGCAAACTACTCTGTTCAGAGAAGAAAGAGAAGATGACCACTTGCAATTTTCATGGCATTACTGGATATTGCTTCTTTCAATGCTCATACGCTTTTCACATCAAAAGACCTACATGCAAACATAAGTCGTAGGGATTTCGGTGTAAATTCAGGGAAAGCTTTAGTTAGCCCACATATTCAACGAAGGATGCTTGAATCTAGACTTCCTAGAACATTACGAGCAACCATGAAGAAAATTGTTGGAGAGAAGAGAGGAACTACGTACGAAAAGAACACATATGTTTGCCCATCTTCTGTTGACAACAAGCATTCCACAGTCTACAGTGAATGCAATAGAACTGTTTGCAAGAAGTATCGCACTGTTAAGATCATCTGTAATCCTTGCAGTGAAGAGATACATAGCACTGACAGTGATGAGTAAAAGTGTCAATGAAGATGAATATTGTTGTACCTGGTGGCACTGGTCATGGATTATTCATATATATTTTAGCTATTATTTCTTGTATTCAGTGATTTTTTATCGTAGGAACATTTTTAATTAATGTTTAATGGCCAAATAATGAAGATGATAATTTTGATTTTCTTTCTTTTCCATTCACAGTTTTCGTTATACGAGTATATTAGTTGCTTGCAATTTTGTTTAAAGAAATCAAATTTTCACCAATTTCCTTGACAACTTTATTGTTTAATGCTTCAATAACAGTAATAATGCATATGTATAGTGATTAAATTATTAATAATACATGTTTTCTATGTATTTCCAAATCATTGAAAATGTATGATGAAAATTTGACTAACATTTAAACATGATATTTTAGAGAAGGTAAATTGGATAATTTCAATAAATGTTATGAATATGGTCTTTAAAAACCTTCAAAATACTGTGTGCATTAATAGAAAGTTCACAACGTTCTTCAGTCTCGAAATATATAGAAAAATGTATTCGGGTCAGATTTGACCCGATGATAGTACTTGTGTTCCAAAAAAAGACGATAGTAGTTAAGGGTTAAGATTTAATAGTGCATGTAAATTCGGGCTCTAGTCATCACTAAGACCTAAAATGTGAAGGCGCTTATTTAGATGACAATGTCAAGTCAAAAGCCTGGTAACTCACATCAGAATTCTCCTTTGTAAGGCCAGGAATTGTCTAATTGAGTCAGGTTTTGGTTCTCCAATAAGAAGTTTAGCTTGTCTCATAGCTGCTGCAAATCTCTAGGCTCCTAGTATTCCTTTCATAAGGTTCTTCTTTAGAGCCTGTTTCATTATACACTTAGAGATGCCAACACAAGGTTCTGGGATAGCAATGGATTGAAGCTTCATGCTTGGCTAATAAGTCGGCTTGTTCATTACCGTACACCCCACTGTGACCAGGGACCCGGATGAGTTATACCTTATTTCTTCTGGATAGTTTTTCCAGGGTAGTTCTGCATTCTTCAACCAGCCTGGAATTGACTCTGTGAGCATTTAGTGCACCCAGTGCAGTTTGGCTGTCAGAGCAAATGTAAATATTCATGCCTTGGCAAGATCTTTTTAGGTTTTCCTGAACGCACACTAATATAGCAAATACTTCAGCTTGAAAAACCATAGTATATTGACTAAGGAAGGGGGATAGTTATTCTAGCCCTAGGTCTTACACCACAGATCCCTGTTCCAGTACCATTATCAGTTCTGGAGCAATTCTGTAAACCACACCAAACTTCCAAGTAGAAATTGGTTAAGATAATCTCTTTACCATTTTTCCCTATCAGGAATAATACAAATAGGAGGATTTATTCTGTCTCATACCAACAACAGGATTGATATCCATTGCCATCTTCCAAATACGTGTGCTGCCAAGTGCTCCAACTCTACCTATCCATTGTCCAAGACTATGGAGTCGAGATGCAACTGACATGGCTGTATTTCGAATTGCGAGATCCAGAGGAGGTAAACACAGCAGGGCCTCAAGAGCCCTTGTCGTGTAGTCTTCATGGCTCCTGTGATACCTAAGCATGCACGCTCCTTGCTTGGGATATCAAGGTCTGGGACATACTATTGCTGCATACATTATCATGGGGCATAGAACAAGACAATATATCCAATAAAGGATTTTTGGCTGTAGCCCCCAAGTACAATCAAATGTTCTCTGCAGGCCCAGAAGGCAGTAGCCTTTTTTGTATGATATTCTACATGAATTTTCCAAATTAGTTGGGCATCAAGAATTACTCCTAGATATTTAACTGATTTGTTTAAGACTAGGTCCTTAACAAATAAAGAAACTCTTGGTATATTCCCCAGTTCTCCTTTCTTCGTGAACAGGACCACTTCAGCTTTGTTAGGATTTATGCTTAATTCCTCTTTCATGTACCATGCCTACACACTGCTCAAAGTCTCCTTTTGAAGCTCAAACAGCATGCTGACATGACGACCAAGAGTTAATATAACTAAGCTGACATAACAACCAAGAGTTAATATAGCCTAAGTCATCAGCATAGGCCTGAGAATAGAACTCTGGTCTATTAGGATTATCTGTAAGTTCGTCTAGCACTAGACACCACAATAAGGGTGATAAAATGCCCCCTTGAGGGCACCCTCTTGTGACTGACATAGTTATTATGCTATCATTAAGACATGCTTCAATAGTTCACTGAAAGAGTAAGATTCTTATCCACCTGTTTAAAGTGTTTTCAATACCTCTTCTCTCTATAGTTTAACAAATGAAATCAAAGATGTGTTTTCAAAAGCTCCTTCAATATCTACGAAAATACCCATAGCATGACACTGGTTAAATGCTCCTTCAATCCTTGAAATCAGGTAATGAAGGGGAGTATCAGTGGATTTTCCAGGTTGGAAGGCATATTGTTTATGACGAAGTTGATGTGCTTCCAAGGCACTTCTGATATATCGACCAATTTTTCCAATGTCTTTAACATAAAAGATGATAACCTAATTGGTCGATAAGTTTTAGCATGGGTAAAGTCACTTTTCCCTACCTTTGGTATGAATACGACCTCACATTCCTCCAGAATTTAGGAATATATCCAGCCATAATGCAGGATCGTAATATTCTTACAATCAGTTTGATGATAATATTTAGTCCTTGCTGTAGAAGGGGCAGGTATATAAACCATCCTCACGTGGTGTTTTGAAGGGTGAAAAACTAAATAGCCCATTTAATCCCTTCATAAGATACAACTTTAGAAGCAGTTTTGAAGTCCACGTGGCATGATAAACATATGACTCTAACATAGGGTTACCATAAAAAGTGAGAACCTAAGACACTTTACTTTCATCTTTAAAATGTGTACAATGAAAAACAGGAAAAATATATTAATTACTGGTAATTTTCTTTAATTAGATGGTGTAGTAAATATTTTATAACTTAGAACTTTACAATAATCGATTTCTTAACCAAAAAATCTTGATATATGCTATGCAGACATATATAAACAACTCATATTATTGAGATTATCTACTTCGTTTTCATCACCCTGGGTCCGTGCATGGGAGTACTTCCATGAATCATGGATTTGTTGAAATAATTTTTGTCTTTTATACGTGGCATAATAAATTATTTTCTTGGAAGTAAATTAATAAAATGCCATCACAATAGAATTGGAAATCATTTATTTTAAATACTACTTTCATTTATAATCACAAAAATGAAAATAATTTCAGTTGTGAAGTGTAACGTGTATACGAGGTGTTAAGAAAAAAAGTGTCTTAATATTTTGAGACATGATTGTCTTCTCCTTCCTATCATGTATTAAGCCTGGTGGCCTGTTATAGTCTCACTCCATTTCAGCAGATGGCTCAAAGAGTGGTAATGTAGTGCTTGGCATGGTATCCTTGTTCTAGGCATCCCAAATATATGAGATTTCCATTTCTGTCTATAATTTTGAATTTTCTCTTGGGTCGATATTTAATTCTTTCAAAATATCCAAATTTTCCTTCTTGTCTAATCTAGTATAGCCAGCAATTCGTCTTAAAAACTTCATTTCATTGGCAGTGATATTTTGAGACATGGTACTATTCATAAAAACAAGAAAAAAGTCTAATAAATATAAGTCCTAAAATTAAATTATATTTTCCTGTACAAAATTCTATCAATAAGTTTATCAATTACAGAGAGACAACAGCTGCCATCTGTTCACTTTCAATTTTCTTAATGCAAGTATTGTACATTTTTAACCAACTCCAGAAACTGAAGCCACAGAAGCAAAGTGTTATCAAATAAGTTTTCCAACAATACAAGGCATGATTCTTGCGAACAGAAAAACGATTTCAAACCCAGAAATATACAAATGATCCTATCAACTGCCAATGCCAATGATAACTATCTGGATTTTGTATGTCCAAGGTTTTGTTTGTATTGAACAACAAACTGCAAAATCACAAAATTCATGCAAACTTGACACACAGGCAGTATATATGTAAAAATTCGAAAATTTCTTAAACATGATAGTTTCAATATCCACCAGTAGCAAGTCACTTGCACTTAGAAAACTATTGTAAACAGTGGTGAATTCAGTGGGCCCAGGGGAGGGAGGGATCCCCCCCCCCCCACCAAAGATTTCAGATTTCTTTAACTAAAAAATATAAATAAATAACCATCTGAATTTTCAGTCTTGATCATTATAGTTAAGAAGTCAGGTATGCTGTGTTTTTATTGGCATAGTTTTCATTTTGTACTAAAATAGTTACAGCATATAAAGTAAACATAAATATTTCAGTATACGATGGCAAAACATTAGACATTGTTTACTTTACTTAAAAAAAAGGAAAGACGTATTGAGAAACCAATGGAAAGTACATCCGCTACATTTAATAGAGAAAATTCTCAATTGGCTTTAAGTGAAAGTAAAATCTGTGAACTACTGCGTGTTCAATTCAAAGTGTGCCATGGCTCGCTGTATGCCGTCATGTGGCTAGCCGATGAGCATAGAGAATTCAATCTTTCTACACTTCCGCAAAGGTGTATTACCTATGTGCCAGAGAAATTGCCTGGCAAGTACGGCGTTCATTCTGAAAAGTACTTACCGATACGTATGGTAATGTCAGTAGTGGCAGGAATGTGAACTGTTTGGAAACACGTAATGAGTGAGTTTTTTTGTTACTGTCGGGGTATGGGGAGAGGGTTAAGACGATTACTTTTGTATTTATTGACATTAACTTCGATGGTCAACATGGACATGGAGCATTTGATTTGTGTTGTGGAATGTTGCTGTACACAACCGATGATAACAAATACCCTGTGTGCGACTTGCCTGCGCAAAACACAGTTCAAAAGAGGTTATGGTAGCGTACAGACTGCCATCTGTTGCTACGATGTTCAATTATACCATACATGTGCTCAAGTTCAGATTGAACGCCTTGATTAATAGGCAACTTCTCTGACATAAAAACTGAAACTCGCTTCAAATCACTGACTCACAACAGTGATGTCATGACACACTTTGAAATGAACACCCAGTAGTAATTCCATCTGTGTTACTTTTATGTAGTGCCATTAATGATGAGTCAACAAGATTAAGTAGCATTGAAGGAGATCATAGTGGAGATGAGGAAGACTGAAGAAATCCGACACAAAAATGAACAAAGCAAATGGGAGCAAGCCATTAAGGTGTAAATCCCGTAATGAATAAAATTGATTTTTTTACACACAAAATGAGAGAGAGAGAGAGAGAGAGATTTGTGAAAAATTTTCTGAAAACTGCTTCCTTAATAAATGTGAAATATGTCTTGGAACTCAAAATATTTCCCAATTAACAAATGATTTCATGAAGGAAAATCTAAAAGAAGAAATGATATACACAAAATGGACAACTGACAGAGCTGACATAAAAACAAAGAACTGCAGAAAACTTCATATAGTCGTTGTTCCTGGAATAACTATGTGCAAAATATAAAATTTTTCAGTAGGAAGGAAAAACATATTTATTCTATGGCAGTGGTACATAGGAGATTGTGAATTCTTACCTTTTCGAAATAAAGAAATATAATTACATATAGAAGAGTTTATTATTTGCTGTATCACGATTTAAGTTATTTAATAGAACAAAAATCTGAAAATCGATAAATATGTCACATAGGAGTTATTGCAGGAACAACGATGATATACAATTTCAAAATTTGTCTAAAAATTCAAAGCCCACAATTTCATTGCAAAAGCTCAATCCTCATATCTAAAAAATCTCAAGAATAATTTTATTTATTGGGTTATTTTACGACGCTGTATCAACATCTCTGGTTATCTAGCATCTGAATGAAATGAAGGTGATAATGCCGGTGAAGTGAGTCCGGGGTCCAGCACCGAAAGTTACCTAGCATTTACTCGTATTGGGTTGAGGGAAAACCCCGGAAAAAATCTCAACCAGGTAATTTGCCCAGACCAGGATTCGAACCTGGGCCACCTGGTTTCACAGCCAGACGCGCTGACCGTTACTCCACAGGTGTGGACTCTCAAGAATATAATCCAACATGGAGAATCTGTTGTTATTGGCGATTATTCTGAGAATTACAGTTTCGTAATAACAGAATGCGATTCAAGGATACCACTGGAGTACAAGGCAAGCCACAATACACTCATTTGTTGTTTATTTCAGAAAAATTGTGAATAATTCAGTGGAACATCTGTGTGTCGGATTTATACCTGATTATTTTTTTTTTGCCAATGCCGCCAGGTTGTCTTTACATTTCTGGTCTTCTCTCCTGGCATTGGCTTAGTTGTAACCAACCCCTACAGTCTCAGCTACGCAGAACGAGGAAACAGGGGCAAATTGAATGCTGCGCTTGCTGCCATGTTGTTAGAGAGCAGACGCATAATAGCAGTATGTAAATCACGCAATTTAACGCTGTGATGATCTAAAATTAACAGATTATGGCCATTTTCGACGTTTAACGTAAAATTAGGACGAAATAAACATATTCAAAGTTTCATTAATATGCGTCAGAGCATTAAAGGAAAGAAAATATGTACGCAGCAATTTATAGAAAACATGCTCATACATCCATAACTAGGCCTACACAATACACATTATTAATTAATTTTACGATAATCAGCAAATTGTTAGGTTACTCTTAGATCACAAAACATAAATACATGCACCTTGATTACGTAAGTTCTTATAATCAAATTCTTAAGTGAAATAAATATGTGATAATCAGTATAGATCTGTTGTTAAGTTTTGAGAATCGATAATTATATTACCGGTACTTCTAGACCACAGGACGTACGTAATCTGGCAAAATATAATGCGCAAAGGTAATAATAATAATAATAATAATAATAATAATAATAATAATAATAATAATTATTATTATTATTTATTTAACCTGGCAAAGTTAAGGCCATAGGTAGCCAAATTACATTGAATTCATTCTTCAATTAATAAAGGGAATACTATAAATTATAAAAAGTACTGGTACCTAATACATTGCAAACAATGGATAACGTGAAGACCTAAAAAATAAACAATCACTTTATGCAAATTAAACGACATACTTTTTATGAATGGATTTCTTTACATACTGTATTGTTATTTTAAATAAATATATTATCATTACTTGCGGAGTGATGGTACATAATTTTTATGCACATAATATGTAACATCAATAAGATGCCATTCCTTGCCTTTTTAATAAGATATATCCGGCAAAATATATAAGAGTTATTTATAGGTGAACCCTGAATCATAAGTTCACAAAGAAGGTTTAGCTATTATAGCCATTTACTCATTTATGTATTTATTATCTCTATATTTATTTATTCATATATGGATTTTGAATGAAAGTTTATCATCTTGTAGATAAATTAATTTACATAATAAAAACAAAAAGTTATCTTTCCACTAATTGTGTTTAACATCTGATGTGTAAGTCTAAATAATTCACTCTGTGGGATTTCTCTACAGTTTGATATACCTGTACTAACAATTAAGTATTCTTTATTATCGTAAACTACTGATTGACTTTTAATGGTATTGATATTGTAACTATAGAGATAATATTATATCGTACCTTTTGCAAATGGCTTGGACAATTAAAACAGAGATGGTACATCATCCTTCAAAATTCTATTACCATTACTTTCCCCAAAATCTAAATCTTTAAAATGAGACAAACACAATTTTACACAATGTGAAGGCACAAATTTGTCTCTTATTATAGCAACAAGCCCCCTTAGAAAGTAGCTTGGGCTTCTTCAAAGGGAACCTGTAAATATAGATTATTGCCTAATTATAAACTTTTCCAACTATGGTATCTAAGATATACGTATGTTACAGTTTCAGTGTAGCCTCCAGAATTCAATTTTATTATTTTAAAGTGTGTGTACTTACTTGTGAAAAGAAATTCCTGACCTCAAAACCACGTGTGATTGCACTTATATGCAGCACAAGAAATCACCATTTTACACTGTTTACAAAGCACGTCACTTCATATCAACTATAATAATATTTGCAAAACAAAAATTCATACTATTATCACATCAATTTATATTACTTTCACAGTGTTCACTAAAAACACACGAGACAAAACAAAGGACAAGTATAATGCTATCGTGTTTATCACTGTTTCTACAGTAACATGGCAGCGTAAACATGTGCAGACTGGTTTCAAGTTTGGACAGAACATCAGCGCTCTGTGTGAGTCTAGTATACTATACTACTGGGTTCAAAAAGTTCCCGGAATTTTACTACCATTTTTCGTATTAATATACAACAAGGGATATTATACATTTATTTTGTTGGTAACATTCATGATGTCATTTCCTTAAAGTTTGTTAATAATGGCGATTGTTGGTTTTGAGTTGTAGGCAATTGTTTATCATAGTGTTTTGTAAATAATGAAAGAGAATTAAAAAGTCAATACTTAAATAAATCGGTCATAAGACAACTGGCAAGACAAATATGGTATGTTAATCATGAAACTCTAGCAATATATAATTACTTCTAGTTCACTCACTCACTCGAGAGAGAGAGAGAGAGAGAGAGAGAGAGAGAGAGAGAGAGAGAGAGAGAGAGAGAGAGAGAGAGAAAACACACGCACGCACGCACGCACGCACGCACGCACGCACGCACGCACGCACACACACACACACACACACACACACACACACACACACACACACACACACACACAGGGTGGTTCAGACCACCCGTATCAGCCTTTTTTTCTCGAAACCTATATGATATTGGTTGTTCAAAAAAAAAATTTGATAACCAAAACCTATGTAAAGAATCGATTGGTGGTAATATCATTTCCCGTAACAAATCGGAAGTAGCGCTACCTGTGGTCAACTTCGAAATTTGAAATGAGAACATGTGTCATTGAAGGTACCATTGGAAACTACTTTTACTGAAACTTTTTTTCTCTAAATTTTATTGTTTACTCACAAAGCAACAAAAATGGAATCTTCTGAGAAATGCTGTATGTTGTTTATGTACGTACACTCTTCATAGCAAGTGTTCAAAATGTACGCCACCCTGTGCTAAACAATGTTCTGATCACCTCCTAACATCCGTGATTGCACTTCAGCACAGCTGAGAGACCCACAGGCTTCTCTAATTCTTTGTTTCATGTCTTTTCTAGTTGTTGGATGCACCTGGTAGAACATGAATTTAATTTTCCCCCAACAAGAGGGCTTGCCATTTGACTCAGGATTGCACCATGATACAGTGTTTAGAATTCTGAAAGACAACAAATTTCATTCATACCATATTCATCTTCATCAGGAACTTGGGGGACATGACTTCCAGACTGGTGTTGATTTCTGCAACTGGTTTCTAAACACGGACCGTGATTTCGAGCTCAGAATTCTGTGGACTGATGGAGGCAACTTTCAAAAGTAATGGTCAGGTGAATCTCTACAATGCCCATTACTGGTCTCTAGTTAATCCACAGTGACTACGTGAAGTGGATTACCAGCACGTGTGGAGCCTCAACACATGGTGTGGCCTCCTCGAACACCAAGTCACAGGACCATACTTTTTTGAGGAGAATTTGAATGGTAGAACGCACGCTTCTTCCGAAAAATTATGCACCAGTTGCTTCATGATGTTCCTCTTGCGCTTTGGATAATGATGTGGCTTCAGCAGAACAGCTGTACAGCTCACTTTTCACATAGGGCTCGATGAGTTATTAATCAGTTACTTCCTCTATGGTGAATTGGATGAGGAGGATCAATAGCTTGGCCAGCCCAATCTCCTGACTTCACTCCAAGTGACTTCTTGTGGAAGAGAATTAAATACATGTTCTACCAGGTATATCCAACAACTAGAGAAGACATGAAACAAAGGATTAGAGAAGCCTGTGAGTCTCTCAGCTGTGCTGAAGTGCAATCACGGATGTTAGAAGGTGATCAGAACATTGTTTAGCATAGGGTGGCGTAAATTTTGAACACTTACTATGAAGAGTGTATGTAGCCTACATAAACAACATACAGCATTTCTCAGAAGATACCATTTTTGTTGCTTTGTGCGTAAACAATAAAAGTTAGAGTAAAAATGTTTCAGTAAAAGTTGTTTCTTTTCAAAAGTACTTTCCAATGGTACCTCCAATGATCCAGGTTCTCATTAGAAATTTCGAAGTTGACCGCAGGTAGCGCTGCTTCCGGTTTGTTACAGGAAATGGTACTACCAACAATCAATTCTTTACATAGGTTTTAGTCATCAAAATTTTTTTATGAACAACCAGAATCACATAGTTTTCGGGGAAAAAAAGGCTGATACGGGTGGTTTGAAACACGTGGTATGTATGTATGTATGTATGTATGTATGTATGTATGTATGTATGTATGTATGTATGTATGTATGTATGTATGTATATATATATATATATATATATATATATATATATATATATATATATATATTTCATTTTGAGAGCATTTATAAACTAGGTTCTCCTTTTTCGAATTGCATTGAAACCACTTTTCCATCTTCTTTTACATAGTAAGAAAACTTCAATGAATGAAGCCGTGTTCTTTGCTAAACTATGTTTTAAATGCTGATTGCTGCCAAACTATGAAGAATATAAATATAATATTGTGTGAAATTCATATTTAGAACATACAAAATAATCTACTAAAATATTTTTAACCTTTTGAGACATCTTAGTTCAAAAACATACTTGTTTGCCTCCTAACTTTGAGGTTTACAGCAACAAACTTGTTACTTAATATTGCAAGTGTAATCAGATGTTTTCAGTTGCATACTAGAGGCAGTGTTGGCCACTTTCTGAATTATTTCCAGCCATCCAATTATCTTCAAGAGTGGAGGCATGCTTATAACTTGGTCATCAACTTCCTCATCATCCCCCACCTCTAAGTTCTGTAATGATTGCTTCTTCAACACACTCTTCAAACAGAAGTCGAAAATTTTCACTTTACTACAGTTTCTTCCAGTAGCTTTGAAGTAGATGTTTATAACTTCAACGGAATTTTGTTGTAGTACATCTTCTAAGATCTCACACTTGTTATTACCAACAAGCTTAGCATGTCGCCAATAGTTTGCTATTGTGTTCATTTGAACTACTCATCAAATTCCTGAGATCATGTCACACACCTGTTCTACACCGATTCTATGAGGGTGCTCCACCTTCCTTACGATGTTTGTAATAACTTGTTGAACCAGATAGTAGCAATACTTAGTTTGGAAGTTTTTAAAAATTACCACCTCCCAGGGTTGCAACATTGAAGTACAGAAAATAGCACAATTCCACATTCTTCAAATTTGGTAGATTATTGAGAGTCCTAAAATTGTCCACCAAAAAATCTTTTTCTCTTTCTTCATTTTCTTGTCAATTAAAATCAGCACTCACAGAATAAAGCAGCAGTCATCCATCCAAACTTTCTAGTTGGCTTTATATTGAACTGTAACAATAAACAGTAATTGTTAACTACAACTCAATTTAAACATTAAGACATTTAAGTAAAATTACGTTTTAATTTTATAGATGTAATTTACATTAATTTGTTAAATTTTTCAATTACAAAAAGGATAAATGGCTCAAATGAAATTGTAATTAATAAAAATATGGCTTTTTTTCACGCAAATTTTAACTTTATTACATTGCTAAAATCTATACATACATACTATAGTGGCAAATCTTTATATATTTTCATTACTTTTTTAATTAATAAGTATTGTTAAAATTACAATCTTGAACATTTAACTGAAACACCATAAAACAATATGTTCTACTAATTAATGATTACTACTCCACATTAAAGAAAAAAACATTTACCTTGCAAATTTTTCACATTCTTGAAGAATCTTGGGCTGGCACAACAATGAATAACAATGGTGTTGGCTTCATAGTACTAGAGACATTAGTGCAAAGCAGAACCGTATGATGTAGTTTTGATTGTTCACCTTTATTCTATGTATGCCATTCTTTTTCCGGGCATCAGCTGATAAAATAAACCAGTTTCATCAGCAATTAAGATGTTACCTGGACTGTATTTTTTATTAAGTTCAGCCATTTCAGTTGCGTGCCAAGAATTAGCACCACCAATGTGAGCAGATTTTTCTTCTCCGGTTACCACTTTAAACATAATTCCATGTTTGTCTTTAAAACGTTGTAGCCAACTGTTGCTTACTTTGAAGTTCAAACCACCAAATACACTGGCAAAATTAAGCCCTTTTTGACATAGAATAGGGCCTGTTATAGGAATGTTAAGTGCCTTCATTTCATTAAATGTCAACATCGTCTACTGTCACAGTTTTTAAACACTTATATTCAGGATTCATTTTACCACTTCTGACACTGTCATCTATTTCCTTATGTTTCTTTATGAATGTTGCAAGTGTTGACTGTGGAACCCATATCTTTTAACCACTTCAGTCTGCTTCAATCTGCTACCTAAATCACTAATGCAGTTAATTTAGTCTCCAAACTGATTTGTTTTCATGTTATACCTGTCATCATTAACAACTAATACTCGATAATGAAAGGCACCAAGTGGTCAGGAAGACAGGGCAGGAACCATAAAGGCAAATCCTTTTAAGTGTCAAGCACCTTTGAAGCAGGTAGAGTTCTAATATAACACACTCCTTGCACAGAATGCAAAGACTGGTCAACAAAAGTATGAAACAGAGCACACAAAATAACGAAAAAACATCTATAACCCCTGGACTATTGGACTACATAACTTTTTTTTTGACAGCTTTTGTAGTATAAACCTGGGATTATTAGTCATCTCACATTTTTTTGGGCCTATTGTATACAATAGCGTTTATTTTGTATTATATTCTTTCAGGACATGTGTTATGCAAGGATTTGTGGACTATAAAACAATAAATTTGAAGTTGAAAACACGACTTAACTTCATAAAATTACAAAATTACAGAATTTCTGTATTTAATAACTATAAAGAGAGCTTTACACCATTAGGTTTATCTGTGCACATTACGTAGGCACAAACAATCTGTACAAGCCCACATGGTTCGTTTTGCCTTCACAGTCTTGAATTAAATGTTCGACAATGCAGAGTATTTCTTAAAACATCTGATCATAACCAAAGTAAGTAAATTTGTGCACTAGATTATTTCGGAAATTAACAACAGAAAGAAAAAACAAAACGGACAAGATGGAATAAAGAGTGGCTTCTAGAAATGAAACATTTTCTTATGTTAATCTTTTAAAGGTGCTCAAAGAAAGAGATGACTGGTTTAATTACGTATTTAAGAAATGATGAAGAGACATTCTTACCAGAACTCTCACGGCATGTCACACTATTTATAAGAGAATAGGATACTGTATTGAGGAAACTGATTAAGTCATTATGAAAGGCTAACAGTAAAATTACAATGTCACAATTGGCATTAAGTTCAACTTATTTCAATTTGAAAATTAATTTGTCACAAACTGCATTTTTCTTATTCCTGTCACTATATTCTTTACATTTAACCAGCCATGGGTATTGTCTCAACAACATTGGCAGTGCTTATAGTGCATAGACATCAGCATCTTACTCCCCTTTCTCCCTAACCCTAGCTCCATCTCTTAGGTGTGGGCAGATAATTATGTTCAGTATCAGTATGGAACAAAGGCTTATCAAATTAGTGTGTATGACAGAACAAGCTAAAAACGACTCTCATGTGGAATGGGAAAAGTTCTTTTGCTGTTTAGAGGGGGAGAACATACACTGTATGTTATGCTCTAAAGTCCTATTACTAGCTACGTAAATTATATGCTACATGTTTTACGTATATTACACGTAATTTACGTCCTGTCGAAAAACTAATTTTTACACAATTTTATACGTGGAATAACAAATTATTTTCATGGAAGTAAATTGATAAACAATAGAATTGCAAACCATTTATTCTAAATAGTTTAATTTATAATCACAGAAATGGAAATAATCTGAGTGGTGAAATGTAATGTAATATACAAGGTGTTAAGAAACAAGTGTCTAATAAACACGGATCCTAAAATTATTATTTTTGAGGAAGCAAAGACTCTGAAATTGGTATTGTAACAGCATCTAATACTAATATATCTGAAGAAACAAGGATTATGAAAACAACACCACATTTTCTATGTCAGCTCTTTGCTCATTTCTTATTGCAATGCAGTAGACTGGGGAGTAAATGGGTAGATGTGACATACCAAAAGAGAAAGTTGGCCTTAGTAAAAATTCAAGAAGAATTTGGTGTCACTAATAATTACATGGCACGCCTTCTGTCAAATTTTTTGAAAATATATCAGCTTTTTAAAAGCAGTAAACAACATAAAGATGGGATCTTCTAAGTTCTGTGAATTACGTCCAAAACATTGCATCTTAACAGAAAGAAGTGGGGCACACACTGTTTGTATTTATTGTATTCATTAAAATATCAAATTAATGAGTGGTGTTCATTTCGAAAATTTCAAAAAGGGTAGCATCTCGAATCAGCTGGACAGAACAGAGAAGAAGTGACAGTAGAGACACTGCCCAAGCGATGACGAAAACAGCACAGAACAAAGAAGTTAATAGTCATTACAGGTATTTATTATAACAAATCACGTAGTACTTACTTACTTACAAATGGCTTTTAAGGAACCCGAAGGTTCATTGCCGCCCTCACATAAGCCCGCCATCGGTCCCTATCCTGTGCAAGATTAATCCAGTCTCTATCATCATACCCCACAAAATAAAGAGTGTTAATTTAATGACGCATGGTATTAATATAACAGGATATTATGTAAAAGCCAATTGAACAAGACAACTGACATGCATGCAGTGCATGGGCAAAAGATGAGTATGAAATGCGTCTTGTTCCAAGACAAAATTTATTTAAAATATATTGTTAACTGAACTGCAGTTGTTTTTTTTTTTTAATTTGTCGTGAATACATTTGAAGAGGTCCCTCGAATAATGTTGTGAGCACCACTTTTTCCGAAAGTGAGGTTTTGATGGAATAATATTGTACATCCATATGCTTTAAAGTGCCGCAGTTTCGTGGCAATATCTGAACTGGAAGTCCATTTATTTATAATCAAATTTTTGTATCCACGGAATAACAATGGATGTGCTGGCAATATGGCTGATGTTCCTGCAACATCATTGTCTCCAGGCATACTTCATAAGTTAAACAAAGGTAAAAGAAGCCAGGCAAATGATAATGAATGTTAGGATAATGAAAGGAAGATACTGAAGGGTTGTGGAAAATATATATAAGCACGAATAGAGTTGTTCAAGATGAGAAATCAACACCTAACTTGGTAAATGGAATAACATTGGATATTCCTATTTCTCTTGTTTCAATAGCAATTCACCTAGGCATATTTATTTAAAAAAAATATATCACGCGATGTATATTGGCAAATATGTGTAAGATTAGTCCTGATATTATTTTAAGTTATAGACACGCATGAGTCATTTTCGAAATACATGTTACTACCATAGTTAATCTGCCATTGTACTAATGCGAAAAACAGGAATTACAGTAGGCTGCTGATATCGATTATATTTATTAGTTTAGAATAGGTTTCATCCTTTCAACAAGTCAAAATGTCTAATCTTTACCCTGAAATCTTGGTGTGTTATGATTTTATGCTCAGGTGTGTAAATGTCATACTACAGTGCCAGAATCTCACCCCAGCACAAGAGGAAGGTGCTTTCTTAACAGTCTATAAAATGTCACACAAACAAATGGCATTCCTTGCAAACAAATGCATGGAAATGAAACCAATACACCGAAAATGGGTAGAAAAAGCAATGCCCAAGAGGCACTGTACCATTCGACTGGGTTACACTTATTACTCAGGCTAGTCCAAGCAATCCACAGTATGTTACATTACACAAGAACAGTCTAAAGACCAAAGTCCAGTAGAAAACTCTATTGAACGCTATTTGGAGTTGAAAATCACAAAAGTAATTTGGCTCCAAATTTCTCATGATGATACTATTTTTGTACGCGCACGAATATCACAATGTTCTGCAACCTTGGATGACTTACTCCATGAAGAAACCAAACAGAGGAAGAACTAGCAAACATTCAAGTA
The DNA here is from genome assembly GCF_040183065.1 of Periplaneta americana. Taxonomy (NCBI): domain Eukaryota; kingdom Metazoa; phylum Arthropoda; class Insecta; order Blattodea; family Blattidae; genus Periplaneta; species Periplaneta americana. The sequence goes on from NC_091119.1 coordinate 72,711,634, forward strand.
ATATGGCATCTTGCCTTCCCACACCTGATCAGCTAAGTTCCAATCTCATTGGTGGAAAAAAAAAGACCTTGTCTCGATGGTGGATTATATTCAAGATGAAGGTGCTAAAACCTTTTACTTAGACTTGCTTGCAGAGTAATGTTTACTAATGTCATATTCACTGCTATGTTTCGACCAACATTATGTTTTACTTGACATACAGGAGTATTTTAAGTATAAGAAAATACACATTTTTATCGGGCTATCTATATTCCCAATGGAAGTCATTTTTTATTTCAACAGCAATTATTCATATTCTGTGACTGACAATCACTTAATGTTATGGTATATTAATATTATGCATATTTCTAAGAAATAATGCCATTATTCAAGTGCATTTACAACTTTTATTCCAATGTAATGACATGTGTGCATGGATAGACAACATTATTCCATTAAATTGATGTTGAAAATCTATTTATTTCTTTACATTATGCTGACATACTGCGGAGAAATTTTAATTACTTCACCTTTCATAAACGACATAGAATATGTTCAAAACCAAGCTCTCAGACTCATTACTGGTGGAATCAAAACAACTCCAATAGATTCTATGAGATTCCTCACTAATATTAACAGCATCAAAATGACAATAGAAGAAAAAGCACTGATTCAATATGAAAAACTTATCAGATTACCAAGGAAACAATTGGCATTCATACAGTCCTCTCTGTAGATTGAAAACTCAAAAAAGTTTCATATCATTGTTCAAGAATTAAAACAGAAAATCAATATCCCGAATTTAAAAGAAAACTTACAAATTAAACCAAATCCTTTAATTCTATTAAATATAGAATATAATCTAAATTTAACAGAAGAAATACTGAAATCAGAAGTGAACACTGAAATACTGAAACAATTGTCTTTAGAGACAATTAATATTAGGTACCCTCCACAAAACTGGCTTCATTTATACACCGACGGATCCTTGATCTCCAGAGAACAAGGTGCCGGTGCAGGTGTTACGTGCTGTCTCTTCTCACTTTATAGATTACTTGGATATGGAACAACAAATTTTGATGGTGAAATCATTGCAATAAGTGAAAGTCTCAGAATCTTCTATGCCACATCAATAAATTTAGGAATGCAGTTATATTGTTAGACTCCAAAGCAGCTATTCTATCAATCGTCTCTAAACACACACCTTCATCTCAAACAGCAGAAATAACTAAAATGCTCTCTCAATTAATATCACTCGATAAAAAAATTGTATTCCAATGGATACCATCCCATTGTGGAACCCTGGGAAACGAGAAAGCGGATGCTTTAGCAAAGAAGGGCAGCACTGCTACTTACAGACCTGTTACTAAATCTACGTTTTACTCTGTGAAGAGATTTATTAAATCTACATACTTAGACTTCAACAAACAAAATTTGATAACACAATCCCAAGGGAAAGAAATGGAACTCTTTGCATCAAAATCCACAGTTAATTCCCGATTTACCACGAAAATCGTCCATAGCTGCATTTAGATTGGCAACAGGCCATGATTGTTTGGCTAAACACCTGCATAGAATTGGAATATATCAGTCCCCTAACTGCCCATTGTGCAACTCAAACCAAGAAATGGCTTCGGAACACCTCAAAATCTGTGCTTCATTGGCTGGTCATGATAACATCTTTAAAAAATATTGGAGTGCAAGAGGTCAAATTACTTTATTGTCAAACGCCTGGCATTAGAAAACAACAATAACATTATGTTTATTTTGAAGACATTACAAGGTATATGTGTTCTAAAATCTATTGTGGTTATGATGACTAAGAATTTTTATTTCAGTTTTTTTAATGTGGTGATGTGACAGTTTTTCTCAATTTCCAAACAATTTGCTAAGTGGCTCTTACAACATTATTCAAGGGACCTTTTCATTTGTTGAAAGTTTAATTTTTGTATTATTTTTTTTCTTTTCACCCTTTCAAAAGCAGGGTGCGCAGCTTATTTGAGGGTGTGGGATATTCGAGAAAATACTGTATTCTTGTTCCACAATACTTTTAATAAATGGGTGTACAATTCTCATATTTTTTCCCATCTTCTCATTCTACTATTGAGATTGACTTACATATCACACTCAATTCATTAAATTCAAGGTTCAACAGATACAGATTTGTAACAATGTGTTTAGTTTGTGTCAGAACAGAAGTTGATGCCATAACAATTTGGTCACAGAGGGGCTGTTAGCATTTTGGCATTTCAGAGTATGGTTACCCTAATTTTAATTACTTGACAGGTACTACATTTAAAAAGCATGCAACTGATATTCTATGTCGAGTTCGTTCCTAATATCCACAGTGCCGCATATCTTTTAAGTTATAGCTAGACGAGCTGTAAATGTTGCTGATTTTCGATGACAAATGTAGCTGCTGTAAATGTCGCAAAATGGGTGACCAGATGAGGCTACAAATACTGCTCAGTAGCTACATGTGGCTACAAGACATGCCACATTAGCAACATTTGTAGTCTAGTTCTTTTGCGATTTGCAGCACTCAGCAGTGCAACTGTCAGACTAGACTACAATAACTCATTCGTGCATATTGTAGTGGAAGCTACTGTATTGTTTTTCTTCAGAGATGGATTACCAAGCCAAAGTTGCCTTATATTTGTTGTCAGTTCAATGTAGACGCCATAGGCAAAGACGATGGTGGGTTCATCCCATCATTAGAGAAAGAACAGCTTATGAAAAATTTGTGCTCATTTATGACAAACTGAAACTTTATCCAAACAAATTCTTTGAATTTTATAGAATGTCTTTCAACTCATTCAACTATCTGTTGTCTGTGGTGAGTGATAACCTGATGAAACAACATACTGTAATGCAACATTCTATGGGAGTCGAAGAAAAACTTGCTGCTAAACTATAAACAATACAGATTTGAGGTCGTCCTGCAAAAGAATTGTATTTTTTTTTTTTAATCAAAGGAAATGGCTGTGAAGGGTATGCTAGAATGCTTTTGTATACATTTTACTACTGAAAAATTCTTTAGATCGAAATTGAAAGAAGAAAAAAATATACTTTTAAAGAAAGAGTTAAAACATGGGGGAACTTAGCCCGGACTATACATAAGCGAAGTAACATTTATTGGTGCCGTATTGTTCATAACAAATATGGCATGATCAAGCCTAGGGAGTTCAGCAGTTTAAAGACAGGTTAATGATACACAAACTATACATTGCTAGTTGTGTTTGTGAAGAAACTTCCTCCGCCTAGTCCCAAAAGACTATCCATGTGACTTAATATTAGTGATCGGTTGTCTGATAGTTGATAGCTAGCATTCCAGGAGTACAGGCGAGTACAAGTCTACTGTGCACAATTACTATGCAGAAAGTTTAATTGAAAAAAAAAAGTTAAATTAAATAAACTTGTGGAAGTATACGGAAGTAAGTACTTTTGTACAGATAACATTAATATCAAATGTAATGTGTGCCACACTGTGATAAGGGGCGGGAATCCCAAATACATAGAACAGCATATCAAAACTCAGAGATATGAAGCTCGTTTACAATTATTCATACATAACGAGAAGGAAGCAAGCATGCCTTCTGTTTCAAATTCTGATAGATTTGTGTGAAATGATGGTGAGCGCAAACATTCTTTTTAACAAGTTGAAAAACCCCCACTTCAAGAATTTGATAGAGAAGTATGCAGGTAGAATTGCCCCATCTGAAACAACTCTACGTAAAGGATATACAGAGTGTTTCCGAAGTGGTGTTACAAACTTTCAGGGATGATGGCAAAGGGCACATGTATCAATTTGAGATAAGGAACTCTGGTCCAGAAATGACCGAGTCGAAAGTTACAAGCAAAAATAGTTCTGTGGAAATGAAATAATTTTATTCCTCTGTACACCTTATTTATGCGCATTTATCTGTACATCTTACACGTACTGTATTCATCTGACGTTTACGTTATCTACTTACAGTATTCCATTCAGTGCGCTGTCTGAGGAATGGCGACAGGAAACTACACTAAAGCAATGCTGATAGCGTAATGTGTAACAGACATGGTCGGTCCTGATATGCACGTCTGTAGACAGCAGTGTATGTGTACAAGTTGCAGTGTCCAGTCGATCAGCCCTAGTGAAATGGAGTACACGAGAGCGGAATAAGCAGACCTGATTTTCGAATACAGATGAGCCAATGGGAACAGTAGACAAGCTCACAGATTGTATCGGGCCAAGTACCCATGTAGGAGACATCCAGCCCATACCATTTTTCCACGACTGTTCCAAAAGTTAATGGAAGGAGGGCATGTGGTGCCAAATTACAATTCCATTTCCACACAACTATTTTTGCTTACAACTTTCGACTGAGTCATTTCCGGACCATGGTTCCTTATCTCAAATTGATACATGTGCCCTTCGCCATCATCCCTGAAAGTTTGTAACACCACCTCGGAAACACCCTGTATTTAATGTCATATTACGAAAATGTTCTGCGTAGCATTCGACAAGAAATATCTGATAACATATGGGTTTCTGTAGACGAAACCAGTAACAGCATGCATCAGAGTGTATCAAATTTTGTTGCTGGAGTACTCAATCCACAAAGCCTGGGGAAAAGATTTTATTAACTTCAGAGTTACTTGAAAGAGTGAACCACAAAACCATTTCAAGTTTGTTTGAAAAATCAATGTCTCTTTTATGGCCCAATAGCATCAAACGTGGAAATGTTCTCCTCCTCGTTACCGATGGCATGCCTGATATGATAAAAGCAGCCAAGGAAATTCAACAGCCTGCTGTATCCTAAACTGAGCCATGTGACTTGTTTGGCTCATTGCTTGCATCCTGTTTCAGTCGTGTGCATCGTTTTATTTCTTATATTAAGAAAATATTTTTGAAATCATCCTCTAGAACATAATCTTTAAAGAACTGGTGCCAGAAATTCCTTTATCGCTTAAGTCTACTGTAACTATAGCGTTTCAGAATAAGAAGGCATATGGACTAAGCCAATTGAGTGCTAGCAGCAGTACGACGTTGTCAGAGTTGTCACAAGGGTGCATAGTGCACGAGACGTGGAAGACAGAAACAACAGATAAGGACAGAAAATATCAGTTGCAACGAGCTGGCAGGTTGAGATCTGTTCCTTCATTGTGTGTAATGTTTAAATATAATTACTCTTACTAAAGTAATTTTCATCCCAATTTTTATTACTTCTTCACTTCACAGATCAGTGGATATTGGAGTCACTAACTTGCGAAAGAAAGTGACAGATATGTAGAAATTTACTTTGCTAATGTCTGAGAAAGAATGTCTTAATTCTGTCTCAGATTTCCTTGTACAGCAAAGCTGAATTTATTATTGTTTATTTCTCCAGAGGAAAGATGAGATACAGTTTGTTTGTAGGGGCAGCCTACGAATCTAGCGATAATAAAATGTAAACATGTCTGTAGATGCGTAATTTAGTATTGATATTGAAGTTGAAAAGTATTTTATTTTTTCTCTGTTAAATGAAGCCTGTACAATTTAATTCTCTAGCTTATACATACCTAGGGGTCCAAGGTTCTATATTCTGGTTACGAATTTGGCTATAATGCAACATAATCATAATGTGTGTTCATACGTAATTCAGTACTTATACTGAAACTGTAGATTATTTTATTTTTCTTTGTTAAACTAAGTCTATCTAATTTTATTTTATTATCTAATTTTTAAGTATCTAGAGGTCCAGGGTTTCATATTCTGGCTAAGAATATACTCATACTGAATTTGAAGATTACCTTCTTTTACTTTGTTAAATCAAGCCTATCTAATTTAATTTAATCCTCAAGCTTATACCTACCTAAAGGTCCAGAATTCTAGGTTCTATCACTCTGGCTTGTGGCAATACAAACCTATGAGTGAAGATAGTTATACAGAAGTGAATATGCAAACCGTAACCTAATAATATTGTTAATACAGTATATTGAAGATAAAATTGTATATTAGAAAAAAAGTATAAAGTGTAATATATAACGAAATGTTTTTAAAATAGAAATTGAGTTTCGGAATTATAAAATCTCCTCATTCCTAGCATGTCTGTATTTATTTTAAAAGTGAAGTGTAATAAAATTGCTTCATCTTATAAAGTTTTCTAATGCTCTTAAGGAAGAATATTAATACTCTTTGTATATTTCATGGATAAAGAGGCAGGAGTGTTTATGTTTACAATATCATCCAAGTATCTCATATGTATACGCAATTTTTCGTCTTATACCATGTATAATATTCTAATGAAAAGTGAAAATCGTACCTATGGTTATTCTCAGCTTTCTTCTTCTTTCCATGTTCTATTATAATGGCACTGCTAACATACTACTAATATATTTCAAATATCGTACGATAAAGTAATACACGGTTCTGAAAATTGTACAAATAATTAACACGTTTGATTTGCGTTATTTTCCAGGAGAGGTAAATTCAGGTATACCACCTATTTTAATTGTCTCTTTGCCCTGTCCGAGAATACAAGATAACCTATGCACTTTTAAGAGCAAAATATGTTCTATGCTGTAGGTGGGATATCTCTCTTTAGTCTTAAAGCGATAATACGCGAACCAGTTGACATACAATTGCCATTCTTGTACAGCTGATTTCATTATGTGTAGCTCTATCGAATGGCACAGCTTAAAATTCATTCCTAGCCATAAGTACTGTGTGCGCAAGAAAGAAACTAATACATGACAATTTAACTAAGCAACACCGCTTTACCACAGTCCACTATATAGTCACGAAGCTTGGGATGATTTTTTGCCAACGAGTTGCATTTCTCGTGATAGTTGCTAGCCGCTTGGAGCGCTGTGAGTACTAGGAACAATAGACTGTGTCACTGCCATCGTGATCTAATACAGGCTGTAAGGCAGACCATGTGACTCGCATAACCTGATCACGAAGGGAGCCATTTCAACCATATAAATTAATTGGAATGCATAAAGAGTAACAGATATTTCTCTAAAATGTAGTGTAATTGCATTAATAAAATTTAAAATAATGATTAGGGGACACTTCAGACATAATTCCTTGCGAGTTAAGGTGTAATATTATTTTTGGTGTGAAAATTACGTTGTTCGTATGTGTAATATCTGCCTTTATTTCGATTAAATATTGCGAAATTCTTGTACATTCATTTATGCACGATTCAATAATTTTCAGTTGCACTGCACGAATATTTAGATATGTTGAAATTATGGGTTATGTTTACTGTACCAGTTGCCCCTTTCTGTCTAATTTTAGTGATCTCCAATGCCTTGCCATTCATATGAAAATTATAGGTTATGTTTACTATATTTAACTTATATTCCTCAATTCGCAATCATACATTATAATTAAGCATAATGTCATGTATGATACCCCGGACATTCAATTTGTCTGTATTTTGATACTGCAATTGAGTACTGAATTATTGTATGTATCTACTACTTAAGAGACGAAATAACACAATTGTACGTACACTAATTTCATAGGAGTGGTATGGTAAATGTTTTGTCTAAAATTAAGGAAGGAAGATGTGCTAAAGTGAAATCACAATATAAACCTCAAAATAGCTTCCATTCTTAACTTAAAATGTTGACGTGAACAGATTATGTTAACATGTAAAATTCTCTTCACATTAAAATAACACAGTTTTGTAATTATTTCTGCAACATATTATGCAACAAGAAGTAAACGGAACTTATGGACACATTACACTAAATAAAGCTTAGCAATGATATGCAATAAAGTTATAATATAATATTTCACTGAGCTCCATATACTGAAATAGAAAACACGAACAAACATTACGGCCTGGTCTAGATCAAAACGACATTGACTGTGCCGTATTTCGCATTTTTGTGAGAAGCTATGTAAACTGTGAAATGTTCGTTATTGGTTGTAATAACTGTAAATGGCTAAAATACAATAATTTGAATAATAATATGGGACAAGGCGATGTTTGTAGTACTATAAATTGTAAGAAAAATAGGTTAGAGTTATCCTTATTCCGAAAGATCCAAGAAGGTGAGTTTATAGAATATAATATATATTTTATGAAAATAATATATAAACTTTATGTATTTCATATTTCAATAGTGGAAGGAAGGTCTTAATTTTTTCAAAAGAACACGATATCGAAAATACAATACATTTTATCGTCTGCTAGGGAAAGAGTCTGTGATGAGGCGATAGTAGCGATCCTGGTGGTGAGCAACTATCTATGTTTGTATATTTAGTAAGTATTGAGCTTCGTGACTGTGGCTTTACTGTCACTGGCTAGTCGACATAGACCGGCCTGAACTAGCTCTGACTTATATGCCTTCTTATTCTGAAAGTGCTGTAGATGGGGAACTTGATTGGACACTGCCATTTACTATGGGAAATACTATAATCGCATAGTTGAAATATTAAATGTACTCGATGACAAAGACAGTGCTGCAATCAAAGAAGCCAAATGCCTTGTCTCGAATCAGCTATTAATAGATTTGAAGTTAGTTGCAAGTAAGTTTCAAGACCTTTCCAAAACAATTACCTGATACAGTCAAGAAATATGGAAATGATTGAGGCCATCAGACTCATTGAGGGATTATCCACTGCAAACAATCAAAGTGAAGATGAAAAAAATGTGTCGGTGCAACAAAAGTTTAAAAACATTCTCAAAAAAATGTTGGATTTTCCAAACTTTGTGAAATTCGAAATAAAATAACAAATGCAGTAGACAAAGCTTTGAACAGTAACTTATTGACAGTGATTGTGATAGTGATGCATGGTTTAAATTTGATACATGTGATATTGAAAGAACCTTTTATCAGATAAGAAATTGTTTGTCAGAAAACCGAAGAAGCTTTTCATGTGATAATTTAAGAATATATGTTGTGGTTCATTGCAACAAATCATATTATTCGTGTTTGTAAACAAAACAGTATGAGGAATAACTGTTGTTGTTTTCTAATGCCAGGCCAGACAATAAAGTCATTTGACCTCTTGCACTCCAATATTTTTCAAAGATATTATCAAGGCCAGCCACTGAAGCACAGATTTTGAGGTGTTCCGAATCCATTTCTTGGTTTGAGTTGCACAATGGGCAGTTAGGGGACTGATATATTCCAATTCTATGCAGGTGTTTGGCCAAACAATCATGACCTGTTGCCAATCTAAATGCAGCTACAGACGATTTGCGTGGTAAATCGGGAATTAACTGTGGATTTTGATGCAGAGAGTTCCATTTTTTCCCTTGAGATTGTGTTATCACTAACTAAAATGCTCTCTCAATTAATATCACTCAATAAAAGAATTGTATTCCAATGGATACCATCCCATTGTGTAATCCTGGGAAATGAGAATGCGGATGCTTTAGCAAAGAAGGGCAGCACTGCTACTTACAGACCTGTTACTAAATCTACGTTTTACTCTGTGAAAAGATTTATTAAATCTACATACTTAGACTTTAACAAACAAAATTTGATGAGGAATAACTAATTCATAACATATGAATGTGTAAGATTTGTTTTTGCAATTAATGTTATATTCCTGTATTATTTTGCAGTTCACTTTGTCAAATGTAACGTAATCCTTTTGTTATTACGCTAAAGTTTGGGCGAGGAGTGGTTTTTGTCGTAGTTTGTACTAGAACACCAGTGTACGTATCGACTGCTCACAGTGTGTAATGAGCGTCAGGGTTCAGTAAACCTCCTTTCATACTTAACCTGTAAGCATTGTTTACCTGCTGAAGTCCCGGGCTTTGGTCATGATAATTTCCCACCTAAAAGTCAATCTCTATCTCTCTCTCTCTCTCTCTCTTTAATATCTCTCTCTCTCTCGCTCTCTACTTCACTCTCTCACAAACACAAATTGATTTTGTTTTCTGACTACATATACATATTGAGAATTTCAACCATTACAAAAACGGGTTTTCCTTCAAATTTGAGAATGTCTATCTCCCATTGTACATTTCATCCAACAGAAAACAGAGTTTACATTCTGTTAAACTTTATAGATTACGTTTCTCAGATTATCAAATTTCGAAGGAAAAAAAAGTGATAGGTAAATCTTAGGCTATGTTACAGTCTCGGTATCTCATGAAGTTTTTGAAAAACAAAAGATATTTTAACATTCTAAGATAAGCGAGTTGGTACAAACTGCAATATCTGATAGCTAATTCGAGAGAGAAATTTCACTGCACTCATGGATGTCACTTGTTTTATTTTAGAATACTTAAGGCCTAAATAAAATGTCAAGGAGTTGTATACCTGGCTTCAAATTCAATTACCATTTGTGTCGATATTTATTTTTCCTTCTGATGAAGTAACAAAAAACAGGAGTAAGGTTAAGAAAATAGTATTTAAAATTAGCTTACACATGTATCCATAAGCATTTGTAAATTGACATTACACTAAATTATTGTAGACTAATTCTCTACTGTAAAATGAATAGCTTTCTTTTGTTATTTCACTGTTTTTAGTCTTAATTTGTGTCTTACATGACATTTGATTTTCGCTTTTGTATCTCATTGCTGAAAAATTAAAGCAAGACCATTCATTTTACATGGTTGTTGTACAGTGGAATCTCGATTTTGGGTTTCTCAATTTAAGATTTACCCGCAATTTGCGTACTTATTTTGCAGTTCTGATAGAAGTCCCATATACGCAATGCTTTTTTACCCTGATTTAATGTTCCTCGATTTAGTGTTTTACCCGCATTTAAGAAACAAATTTTTTGTCCTAACAAACCAAACTAGCTTCAATTGTGCATTTTTACAGCCCTAAATGCTTAAATGTGTGTGGTGAAAGTGCAAGTGTTGCAGATGAGTCTGTGGATCATTGGAAAGATAAGGTGCTTCCACGACTCGTTGAAGGATATGATGCCAAAGATATCTTTAATGCTGATGAGACGTGGCTCTTCTACTCCCTGATGCCAGATAAAAGTCTCCACATGAAAGGAGAGACCTGCCATGGTGGGAAGAAATGTAAGAGAGGCTCACTGTTCTTCTCTGTACAAATGCAGAAGGTTCTGAGAAGTTTAAACTCTTGGTAATTGGCAAATATGAAAAACCAAGCAGTTAAAAGACAAGAGGATTGCCTGGATGACAATAGACATATTTAGCATCTACCTGAGATAGCTGGATGTGAAAATGGGGCTGCTAACAGGAAGATAATTCTTTTTGTGGGTAAGTGTTCCAGCACATCTCCCTGATACGTAGATGTTTCTAGTAGAGGTATATTGTTGAACAATGTGAAGGTTGCTTTCTTACCACTTAACTGCACTAGCCATCGCCAACCCATGGATTTGGGTGTAATTCATGCCCTCAAGGTGAACTGGTGCAGAAACGGATTGCTGCCGTAGAGAGACAAACTGAACATTGTTTTCAAAATCTTCATCCTCACTGCCATGTATATGGTTTGCAGAGCATGGGAGGAAGTGTCAGCAGCCACCACCACCAATTGCTTCAGAAAAGCAGGCTTTATGAAGGCTTCCAAATGGTGACATCATGAAGGATGAAGAAGAGTGGAGGAAAATTGTCCAAGAACCACAGATAATATTCAAAGGCTTTATGGAATGTGATTCTGCTCTCTGCACTTCATCAACGGTGTCTATTGAGGACCTCTGTGATGCTGTCACTGCTGATGAGAATGAAGAGGAGGAAGGAGACAACAGTGAAGTGTCAACACCTACATTTGGTTAGGCGGGAGCAGGACTGAAAGCTGTACAAAGATATATGTGTAGCTTCAGTGTTGATGAATCCGGTTTGCTCCCGGTAAACCAGGTGGAAAGGGAGTTACTCTTTCTTTGTCAAAGATGTCCAGCAAAGATGATTTCTTCAAGAAGTGACAGGTAAACTTGATGCAACCAATCAGTGAATGTAATGTTGTGAAGTCTTTAAATTGTTTTTGTTCTTTTAGTTAAGGCTAGATCATAAAATTAATTTTTTAATATGTTGATAGATAGATAGATAGATAGATAGATAGATAGATAGATAATCTATAGATAGATAGATAGATAGTTAGATTTATTTGTTCCATAATATTCTTACATTTGCTTTATAGCATAGAATAAAGAACATGTCCAATTCTTACGTTTAACATATAAATGCAATACATATAAAATGCAAATATGAAATATGTACAGAATAATTAATACCTTAATAACAATAATATTTTATACACTGTAATATGTTTACCATTTAATAGTATTGAAATATTTACACAGTACTGTGAAATGTCACGAATTCATCTACAGAATAGAAAGTGTGAGATTTTAAGTAATTTTTTAGTTTTACCTTAAATAATGCAGGGATTTGGCTACGATTCTTAATGTCTTCGGGAAGACTATTGAACATTTTTATCGCCATGTAATGTACTCCCCTTTGATAGCATGATAAATTTGATGATGGCATATGAAAATCATTCTTTCTGCGGGTATTTATATATGGCTGAATTAGTTGGAAAATTTTCTTTATTACATAAGAGGAAATTTATTATAGAGTATATGTACTGATTTGTTAAGGTCAGAATCTCTAATTAAAAAAAAAAAAAAATCTACACGATTCTCTAGCCCAGTGTTTCCCAAACTTTTTAAGTTCGCGGCATCCTTGGGAATAACATTAAAAACTGGGGGCACCCTTTCTAGAATTTAAAAAAAATTGAAGTTTAATATATTCATTTATTGAAAGATGATGTAATAAGTAACGTACATCATAACATAATACGGTAAACTTTACTACAATCACTGAGTAAAAATACATCAATAGAGTTTTGTTAGATTAATCATTAATGTGAAACTTGTAATTTTATTGATGCTTAGACCACAGATACGTGAAATCGAGCCTTACACTTGACAATGAAATACGCAAATCCTCCTAAAGGTTATATAGTCTATTTCTTGCTTTGCATTTTGTCACCACAGCAGAGAAGGCTTGCTTGCATAGATAGGATGTTGAAAAGGGCAAAAGTGCGTTAATTGCTTTCTTCATTAGGTTAGGATACTCCTCTCTCAGTCGAAGCCAAAAAGCAGCCGCCGATGCCTCACTCTTGGTGAACTTATCTTTGAGTGTGGAATCAGTGCAAAGATCAATAAATTCATCTTCATTCCCAAGCACTGAAATCTATATCCTTTGCATTATCTAAGAAATCAAATGGTGAGACAACCCAGTCGAGATTCATAGTGAAAATAGATATAAAATACTTCTTGTAATCTTGATGAGTTATCACAAATGCGGTCTTTCAGTTTACCCAGAGCTTTATCTCCTGCCAGATTAAGAAGAGATGGAGAGTTCGACACATCTCTTTTCTGAACTGCAGACCTCCAAGAACTAAGTTTTATTTTTAAATCTTTAATTTTACTGGTTGAGGAAATTGTTGTTTCCTGTCAACCCTGCATTGAAACATTCAGTTCATGAAAAATTTGTCAGATACGATAGTTCCAAACATCAAGAATCACTTAGTAACAGCTCAGGAAATGTGTCTTGATTTTCATCCTCAAAAAAGTTTTCACCTGTTTTTTGAGTTCGAGAAACCGGTTCAATACATGACCCCGCAATAACCATCTTACTTCTGTGTGAAGTAACAAAGAGATATGAACTGCATCAGTTGCGCGACAGAATTGTTAAAAAATCCTGCACTTTAAAGGTCGAGACTTCATGTAGTTCACCATTTTCACAACTTGGTTAAACACTGGAGCAAGATCTTCATTACACGCTTTCATGACTAATGCCTCTCCGTGCAAAAAACAGTGAGTTATAATTATGGATGGATTTTCATTGAGAGCTCTGGCAGTAAAACTTTTAAATTTCCCAGACATAGATGGTGTACCATCCGTACATAAAACACAACAGTCTTTCCATGAAAGTTCATGGTCATTGAGAAAGGAATTAATAGAAACGAACATATCGTGGCCTGTGGTTGTAGTCTCCAGCAGTCTACAGAACAGAAACTACTCACTAATATCTTCATCATCAATATATCTGATAAAACCAAGGAGTTGCGGTTTGTCACCAATATCGATACTCTCATCTACTTGCAAAGCAAATATTCTATCAGTTTTTATTTTCTCCAAGACTTGTTCGTTGATATTGCATGACACTTCAGATATCCTGCGGCTGACTGTATTATCGGAGAGAGGAATTTTCAAAAATTGATCAGCTGCTCCTTCGTCAAGAATTGTTGAAACTATAACTTTACATGCAGGGCCTATGATTTCCTCTCCAAGAGCATGAGGTTTCTTTTTTTTTTTAGCTATCAGTTCTGCTACTTTAAATGAGGCTTCAAGAGCAGTGTCAGCTATGGTCAGAACAATACATCACACTTTTCTGTAACACACTAGGATGCTTTGTTGTAGATGCCGCTTCAGTTTGCTAAGTACCATGACCTTGTTGCTGAGTGTTTCGCCACAAACTAAACATACAGGGATAGGAAACATTAAAGATTATATATTACAGTTATATGAACACTTATTAGTGTTCATATAACTGTAATATATAATCTTTAATGTTTCTTATCAAATCTATGAACACTGTATAATTGACCCAACATGTGTGTTTTATCTATAAATTTATACAGGGCTAGGGTTTTCCTCCATATGCTAAGTAACTGTCCAGGTATGATCATTTCTTTCGTTTGTCTTCTTTATGTGTTGCATTTGACGGTCCGGGAGAAACTGTAGCCATAGGAGCCGACTGTTCACTTTAGTTGCCTGGCATTTACGTTTAACTATGAACTTATCCATAGCAAAACACTGTGAATCAACGCGAAGAAAACAACTGAAAGCGGCGGCAAAACTCGTACGATTTTATATATTGTTCTCTCGAAGTCTTAGAAATGTTCTTGAGGAAGTGAGTAGTCTATACTAGTATACTGAATCGGAAATCGTCGGCAGGGATTGGCTGTAATGCCATCTGCCGGAGCTGGATACAAATATATAATTGAATCATCGAAAAGAATCATTCTGTAGTGTGTGAGAGTAATTAATTTGATTTATTTTATTTCAAGACCTTACAAGACTTTAGGCTTAAGTAGACAATATTTATTTTGGTTTATTTCAATATTTTGCGGCACCCCTTAGCCTATCACACGGCACCCTAGGGTGCCAGGGCACACTGGTTGGGAACCACTGCTCTAGCCTTTGCTCCAACTATTATCCTAATGGCTCTTTTTTGTAATAGAATATATTTTTACTAACTGCAGAATTTCCCCAAAATACTATTCCGTAGGACATAATGGAATGAAAATAGGCAAAATATATTGTCTTTAAGATACTGCTGTTTAGAAATTGTTGTAACAACCTAATTGCAAAGCATGCTGAGCTAAGTTTGGGGGTTATTTCTTTGATATGATTTTTCCAATTTATTGTATTATTAATATACAAACCAAGAAATTTGGTTGTAGATGTTTCTAGTAGAGGTATATTGTTGGTAGTTGTGTCTAATGTTTCAGAGATTAAATTTGAAATGGTTTTAAATTGAATTATGTTAGTTTTATTAATGTTTAATGCTAGTTTATTGGTTGTAAACCAGTCATAAATTTTAAGGAGAATTGTTTCTGTTTTATATTTGAAGGTGGCAAAATTCTTGTCTGTAATTATGATACTTGTGTCATCTGCAAATAGTATAGATAATCTATTCCTTTTATTATGGAGCCAAGGTCATTTATAAAAATTAGAAAAAGAAGAGGCCCTAATATAGATCCTTCTGGGATCCCTATATGAACATTTCCCCATGTTGAAGTAGATTTATAGGAGTTGCTGAATGCATTGATTTCAACTTTTTATTTTCTGTTTAGGAGATATGACTCAAACCACTGGTATGCTATGCCTTTAATACCATAGTATTCTAATTTTTGTAGTAGAATTTCATGGTTAATACAATCAAAAGCTTTGGAGAGATCACAGAATATCCCTCCTACTTGTAATTTTTTATTGCTTCCAGAATTTTATCAGAATGTTGTATCTATCAACATGATATACTCTCTTATAACTTATACAATTTTTTCGAAGACCTTTGAGAAGACTGGCAGAAGGAATATGGGCATGTAGTTTTCGGGTGAGGTTCTATCCCCTATCTTGAATAAAGGAATAACAACTGAATATTTCAGTCGCTCTGGAAATACACCATTAAACATTGAAAAGTTACATAAATAAGACAGGGGTATGGCTATTATTTGTGAACTGGCTTTTAATATTTTACCCTTAATTTCATCATATCCCGAGGAATTTTTAAACTTTAACTGCTTTAGAATTGTAATTATTTCTCGTGGATTTGTTGGAAAAATTTGAATATTAGGATGCTTGTCTATGCGGATGACGTGAATATGTTAGGAGAAAATCCACAAACGATTAGGGAAAACACGGGAATTTTACTGGAAGCAAGTAAAGAGATAGATTTGGAAGTAAATCCCGAAAAGACAAAGTATATGATTATGTCTCGTGACGAGAATATTGTACGAAATGGAAATATAAAAATTGGAAATTTATCTTTTGAAGAGGTGGAGAAGTTCAAATATCTTGGAGCAACAGTAACAAATATAAATGATACTCGGGAGGAAATTAAACACAGAATAAATATGGGAAATCCCTGTTATTCGGTTGAGAAGCTTTTATCATCCAGTCTGCTTTCAAAAAATCTGAAAGTTAGAATTTATAAAACAGTTATATTACCGGTTGTTCTTTATGGTTGTGAAACTTGGACTCTCACTTTGAGAGAGGAACATAGGTTAAGGGTGTTTGAGAGTAAGGTGCTTAGGAAAATATCTGGGGCTAAGAGGGATGAAGTTATGGGAGAATTGAGAAAGTTACACAACACAGAACTGCACGCATTGTATTCTTCACCTGACATAATTAGGAACATTAAATCCAGACGTTTGAGATGGGCAGGGCATGTAGCACGTATGGGCGAATCCAGAAATGCATATAGAATGTTAGTTGGGAGGCTGGAGGGAAAAAGATCTTTAGGGAGGCCGAGACATAGACGGGAAGATATTAAAATGGATTTGAGGGAGGTGGGATATAATGATAGAGACTGGATTAATCTTGCTCAGGATAGGGACCAATGGCAGGCTTATGTAAGGGCGGCAATGAACCTCCGGATTCCTTAAAAGCCAGTAAGTAAGTAAGTTAGGGAAAGTTACAGGAATAGATACTTTCAAACAATCAATAGCATTATTACTATTATTATTATTATTATTATTCTGTGGGATGTTTAGGTTATCAGTTATTGAGAGAAAGTGTTTGTTGAATATGTTCCCAACTTCTGTTTGATGTGTTTCTTTTTCAATTTTGGCAAAATCCCCATTTTGGGTTTTTCTCGATTCTGGGTACAATTTTTCCAGTTCCCTGAAAAACCCAGAATCGAGGTTCCATGTGTACTTGCATTACAATTTTGTTATTTGCATTATATTTATTCTTTATTTATTGTCAGTTAGGGGATAAAAGTCTTTTAACTTTTATATTCTTTGACTCTCCAAGTCTCCTTTGGGATCTACTAGAGCGGAAATAAATAATAAAGATATTAATGTAAATTTCAAGCTTAAAAATATTGATTTCATAATTAGGCATTCTCAGTAACTAACAATTATTAATTTATTTAAAAGGGAAAATTAATTGGTCTTGAATAGGCCTAACATGTGAGACACTTGCCTCAAGTTTTATTTTATTATTATTACGAGTTGTTTCTAAATTCATTTTTCCCTAATAAAGGATTATTTTTATTATGTACGGGTGGTGTACTGAGATTGGGAAATTTTGTAAAATAACTTTACAATATATTGAAATAACTTGAAAGTTTTTCGTTGAATAAAGAGAGATGTGAGTATCAGTTTATTAATGGCTTTATCGCTGATCATTGCTTACTATTATTACTGTAAAAGTACAAAATGTACATAAAAAAGTTTATACAGAATTTTCCTATGTGTGATTTAAAGATTACAAAATGCCAGATGCAACAATTATGCCAAAAAAACCACAGGCAGAGAAGTAAAATACTTCCAGTTTACAAGAAATGATGACCTAATTTATGTAAACGAAATGACAAACACACCAAACTCACATCGTGGCTACATTTATAGCAACATGAAGCCACCCAGCAGCAATAATGTTGTCACATCTGGTCACCCAGCAGCAATAATTGTTGTCACGTCTGGCCACCCAGCAGCAGTATTTGTAGCAGAAGAAATGGACCCAGCTGCATTCAAGTTGCAATACGACCTTGGAATGCGCCTCACAAGCTACATTTACTGTCACCTCTGGCCACGTGCATTTGACTCAACGCAGTCTATAATTTCAGCTACATTTGTTGCAGAAAACCTGCGACATTTACAGCTCATCTGGCCATACCCTTAATGGGAACAGAAGAGGTTAAAGGTGCACATGTATTTTTAAAGTGCACGATTTTTTCTACTTTCAAACAAACCACCATTGAAATACAGGCAGCAGTAGCATGGTATTGTCTGCTTCAGTTGTAAAGGATATAATTATTACACCACAGAGGAAGAAATACAGTTCTTTATCTGGTAACTGTTGTAGCTGTGATCTCACTTATTTTCAAACAAGCTGATACTGAAGTACAAGCAGCATTAACTACATTCTCACCAGTAAGCATGGTAAGCATGGTATTGTTTTCTGTATCTAGGAAGGAATAATAAGAAATGGAATCCTTTACATGGTGACAACTAATTAATGGTATTTGTGACAAATTATACTGTCTTTTTTCACAATATGGAATGTCAAGCAAGTGATATGTGTACTATCAACAAGTAATGAAGCACGAGTATAGTCACTCTGATGGCGTGCAACAATAAATATATCACTTATACTGAATGCAAGATAACTCAGGTGTTGGCAGCAGTGATAACCACAATGCAACAATATGTTTCACATAGTGAATATATACCCAGTACTTACTGAATGAGCCCAAGAGGCAGCAATAACTGCATTCCCACATTAAGCGCGGTATTATTGCAGTAACAAAGAAAGAAATGTTGAAATACAAAAGAAGAAATAGAATCCTTTACCTGGTGGCACAACTGGTGATAGCCGCGACCACATTTGTCACAGACAATTATCTCGTTGTCTGTCTTGGGTTGAGACTTTTTACAGATAACACACAGAAGATCAGATTCTGGCAGTGTCAGCTTTGTAAGATCTTTGAATGAAGACCAACTCTCTGTGTCATCTCCGAACTTAATCAAGCACTGTTCTGTGACCAAGTCCACCTGAAATAATAGTATAAATTGATGCATGTTCTTTTATTGCTATGATATTACCCAATTTGATTGCAATTGGTTCGTATACACTCACCTCAACTATAGTGCCTAAATAGTATCGTCCATCTTTGTGTTGAAACAGTACATCTTCTCCTTCACTGAACCCACTTCGTTCCTTGGTGGTGCTATCTGGTGCAGCTGGACTTTCCTCTGTTGGCTCCTGCAACATTCAACATCAGAACATAAAAGACACAGCCCTGCAGTATATATTGACTACACCCCAACTCTGGCTACTAGCAACAGGCATCTATAATGAACATCGATCAAAATATCCCTCATTTCTCGTGAAAAACAACAACTGAATAGACTATAGTGGACTTTATGTTGTCAGCAAACAGCTGGATAGATTAAGAAGTAATTCTTGCAGAAGTATTTGTATTTGAGTCATGTAGTGCAATGAATGGTGCAGTTTCAATCATCTCAACCATACAGGAAGAGAAAAAATGTCGAAACAAACAAGGATACTCAATACAGAACAAGTATCTCTGTAGTTCAATGTTCATCTAAGTTTACGTATAGCAGAAAAGATTTGTAGGAGGGAAATGGTAATAATTCAATAAGTAGCATTTTGTGGCACAAACACTTCACAAATAAAAGTAGAACAATATATATATATAATTTGAGCTGGTAATGAAAATTACGAGAAAACAGCTGAAAGGATTTTAATGAATAACCCCTCATTTTGAACCTTGAAATCCAAAGATGTGCGGAAAAAATAGTACTTTTCAGTGTAATGTCAATTTTCCCATTTTCCAAAATCCATCTGTCGTGAATTTTGAGAAATAATGGCTTTTCAGAATAATAATAATAAAAAAAAAGCGCGCGCACACACGCACGCACTACAATAAACAATATCACACGAAGGCCATGTCCTGCAGGATTGCCGACATATTTCGCTGCCTGCTGGATCACATCCTATATAGCTGCATAAACTGTCTGCTCAATCGAAGAAGTTATTTGGTGCTAGGTGGCAGGCAGTGCCCACCACTATTACTACTATGGCTGCTCGCACATAACCGTTGATTGGCTCGGTCAATTTGGACCAGTGTAAGCAGCCATAGAATATGATAAAGCAGGCAATGCATATTTAGAACTCAGATTCTCGGACATAATAATGCCAATATGTTGATCTTCATTTGTGTAAATGTTTTTCTATACTGATTATTAAAAACTTCAAGACTTACTAAAAATAACTTTCAGGTCTCATTGGTGTATAATTTTCTGAGTACAACTGTGTATTGGAAATTAGAAACTACAAAACTTAAGAATGTTTGATGGCATTATTACCATTAAAAATGAAATACAGTATTATTATAGTTAATGCCATGATGTATTGACACTAATTACACTTATTAATGCTATATTGATGAAATGAAAGTGAAATCCTTATGGATTATATAAGTAGACATGGAGAATATCTTAAATTAGATCTTCATTTCTATAATTTAGTGAGTAACAGCTATATACACTATATATATGTTACTGAAAACTACAAAACTTACGTAAGATAACAATATTGTTATTAAAAATGAAATATTTTTATAGTTATTAATCAAGTGGTGTGGGTCTTTTTCTTATATTTAATGGTGGTGTGGTGTAGATATTCATATGTTTGATTCTTTAATATTCCTAGGTAGTAGTTCAGTACTATGGAAGTCATTAATGCTTCCTATTTTAGCTGCGTCTTGAAACTACATCAAAATTAATTTCATATTCTTTTGGTTTAATCGATCAGATTTGTGATTGCTGCCAAGTATATCATTTTGTTGTAGGGAGAAGAGCAGGTCATTTCACTTCTTGCTGCCGTGATGAGTTAGTTTATTTCCCGCAACCAGCAATGTATGAAACACTGAAACTGCTAATGTTTTATGATTAACAATTTCATTTAGGGCGCATTTAAGATTCTACAACTCTGATATAGCATTTGCTTCATTTTCCGCATCTCAGCATTAGATTCCTCACAACAGCCTATACTGTATATGGGATAATACATAGGTAAATAACTTAAATCTATGATTTCCCGCCATTAACAATTCATTTGTCTATGGTCAATTATACATCATTGATTCAACATATATTAACATACATTAATTAGTCACACAAGTTAATCCAGGAATATTTGGTAAACCAATACCATCTGAAGGAAGCGCAAAAATGACAATTCCTAAGGAAGACCAAAAGGTATTACTTACTGATAAAATAAGAAGTCTACAAGATTTTGTAGTATCCCAATCATTTCAGTAAAAGTAGTAGGAAAAAGTGATTCTGTCCTCTAATTTCAAGGTAGTTCATGAACATGCAGCAGCTATACCAAGATGCTATGTATATTGTTGGAAAGCATGGCAAACGTGATATTTTTTTAACTCTCACCTACAATCTGCAATGACCTGAAATAGCTACTGTTTTACTCTCATATGAAAAACACACTGATCATTCTGACTTTGTTACTTGCATTTTCGCATTGAAACTCAAGGACTTAAGATGGATAGGTTCAAGAAAACGTATTTGGCATATAAAACGCCATTCAGAGGGAATATGTTTCATTAATATGGAAGCAAATAACTTTCAAAATGTCTGTTAATCTTCACTGAAAATAAAATCCGAAAAAAATTTATTTGAACTTCTAATGAACTTAGTTTACAGCATTTGCTGCACAAGCCACTAGTAACAATGTAATGTTAAAAGTAAAGTTGCTTAATAATCAGAAGTATGCCCCTTTTAAAAAGAATATTTTTCTCAGTTTTTATTTAACAAAAGAATTCAAGATCAGAAGAATTTTTAAGAGAGAACGAAATAAATTAATCAGAAGAAAACTAGAGTGTATAACATACAAATTACAGATGACAAAAAAACATAATTAAGATTGTAGTAGCACTTGAAAAGAATGCAAAAGGGAAGGCGATTTTGAAATAAGTATCTGAAGGCCAATGAGCAGAGAAACAAAAATGACATGGGGGGGAAAATATATATATATATATACACACACACACACACACACACACACACGAGGCGCATCCAGAAAGTAAGTTTCCCTAGTTAAAGAAAAAAAAAAAAAAAAAAAAAAAGAACACACACTATCGTGGGATCAACTTTTGTATCCCTCCATTGTGCAACTTAAACCAAGAAATGGATTCAGAACACCTCAAAATCTGTGCTTCAGTGGCTGGCCATGATGATATCTTTGAAAAATATTGGAGTGCAAGAGGTCAAATGACTTTATTGTCAAATGCCTGGCATTAGAAAACAACAACAACTTTTGTATCCCTCTGTCATAGAACTCTGCCGCCTGTGAATGGAGCCAGCGTGTGACAGACGTCTTCAGCTCTTCGTCGTTGCCAAAACGCTCACCGGAGGACAGGAATTTCTTGAGGTGCAAGAAAACGTGAAAATCGCTGGGAGCAAGATCAGGACTGTAGGGTGGGTGATCAAACAACTCCCAGCCAAATTCCGTCAAAACAGCTGCTGTGTGCCGAGCCGTATGTGGACGAGCATTGTCATGGAGGAGCACAACACCTGCAGTAAGCATTCCACACCTCTTGTTTTGAATGGCATGTCGCAATTTTCGCAGTGTTTCACAGTAACGGTCAGCGTTCACTGTTTCACCTCTTGGAAGGAAGTCAATGAGCAGAATGCCCTTCCTGTCCCAGAACACCGTGCACATCACTTTCCGTACTGACAGCGTCTGTTTGAATTTCGTCCTGACCGGAGATCCACTATGCCGCCAATGCATTGACTCCTGCTTGGTTTCCGGGGTGAAGTGCGAAATCCAAGTCTCATCGCCCGTGACGATCCTGTCGAGGAACTCGTCACCGTCATCGTGATACCGTTGCAGAAATGTCAGTGCTGCTCCTAAACATTGCATTTTGTGTTCGGGTGTCAGGCTTTTCGGCACCCACCTGGCACACACTTTTTTGAACAGCAGGTGCTTAGTGACAATCTCATGCAACAAGGATCGCGATATCTGCGGAAAATGGCTGCTCAGCTCTGTAATCGTGAAGCAACGGTTCTCCATGATGCACTGCCGCACCAGCTCAACACGATCATCATTGATGAGGGACAGTCACCCACTGCGCTCTTCATCATGGACACTTTGACGACCTTCGGGAAACTGCCTACACCAGCGACGCACCATCTGCTTACTCATGATGTTCGGCCCATAGACCTGACAGAGCTGCCGATGAATTTCAATTGGTGCAATGGTTTGTGCATTATAGAACTTTATCCGGCTAGCATATGATTGATATGTCATAGATCTGTTACGCATGCGCAATTGACATGGCTAATTACATTTACTTTCAAGGGGAAAAAATTGGAAAACTTACTTTCTGGATGCGCCTCGTGTATATATATATATATATATATATATATATATATATATATATATATATAAATGAGAGAAGAGAATTTGAAAGAAGAATGGGGAGAGCAGACTGACAATGTAAATTTGAAACTCTAAGGCCCGGTTTCTTCAACCTTTGTTAAAATGCACCTAACATAGCGTTAATTAAGTTAAAAGTATAAATTG